>NW_023397088.1:1616744-1764272 GCF_011125445.2 Fundulus heteroclitus | reverse complement strand
GTTCACATCACTTCGCTAAAGTTAGAAAGATATTCACAGATTCGGCTTTTCCGGGTCAAGAACTCATCGGAGGATCATTTCTTCTACAAAGCGACACCTCTCTGCAACCACAGCAAGGCAGACAGTGAGCTACAATCGTAGTTTCCTCAAAACGAGTCTCCCACCGCGCTGGGAGACTTACATTGGACTCTATGCAGAGCTCGCTGCTCCGCAGATGCTTAGGGACCGTCTGCAAATTGAAGCACCAGAAGAATAATGATGGAGAAATATTCAACAGACTGATACAGATGAATAAAGCTAGAAAGTCAGATCAAGGAGAAAGGCAATCGTTTAATACAAAACACGAGACACTAGCCTTAACCAGCATAGCAGTCATTTTAACACGTGGGGAAACAAAACATTAAAAGAGGCCAAAACATTCAATTTTAGTACATTTATAAATGTTTCACACATGAAATTTAACCAGAAAATCACAATTCTCCATGTGGTCAGCTGTCTTTGAATCTAGAATCCTAAAATGCTCTAAACTGAATAGTGGAATGAAGTGAAAAAAGCCGAGCTAAAAAACGAGCCGGTGGAACGAAGCACATCTAGCATAAAAATCTGAGTAAAATCTAAATCACTGAGTGATTTAACAAGGACTCATCCAGGAGGTCCCAGAGGAACCAGAACAACATCTGAAGCTCTGCAGGACTCACTGCCTCAGTTAAGGTCAGAGGTCAGGATTCAACAATTAGAGAGAAACTGGGAAAAATGGCCTCCATGGGAGAGGTCCAAGACCAGAACCACTGCTGACCCAGAAGAACCCAAAGACCCGTCTCACATTTACCAAAAACATCTTGATGATCATCAAGACTTTTGGGGAAATATTCTGTGGACTGATGAGACATTTTCAGTTTTATTAGATAAAGTTATTCAGTGTGAAAAAGTTTCCACTAATGAGCCTGGATGTGCTGCTTTGTGTTGATCTGCCAAATAAAATCCCAATAAAATCAGCAGTTTGTGGTGGTCAGCTGATAAAATGAGACAAAGTTTAATGGGGTGTGAATACTTTAGCAGGGGCCTGTATTGTAACTAAGTTTGCTAGCAGGACTCTGCAGCAGGTGATGGATGTTGAGCAGCTGATGTGTGGATGAAAAGCCAGAGAAAATGAATGTGCTCAGCTTTGATGGTGTGTAAACTTTCCTAGCAGCAGAAGCAGTTGAAGGTTTTCTCTGAGCAGTGAGCAGACTGCAGAGTTGGACTGAAGGGAGACTCTGAAGTCTGAAGGTAGAACCGTTAGAAATAAGACGCTGCATTTTAGGAAGAGAAGAGCTGCAGTTCTAACAGCCCTGATGTTAGATAAAACTCCATCTTTAATCCAGCAAATAGAAATCTCTGCTTCTGGGAGTCAGAGGAAGCTGAAAGCTGGGAGCTTCTAGAATGGGGAGCAAAGCAACATGGAGGCTCTCAGAAATGTTTCCATCCTTCAGCTTTTCTAGCCCAGTTCCAGCAGCTCAACATGAAGCCAGATGGAGATTTGGCCAAAGAGCCGACCGCTTGTCATTGTTCATCATTTAGAAATCAGACTGTGAGGACATCACAGAGCTGCAGTCATCACACGACACCAGAACCCAGCAGAACCCAGAGAAGAAGCAGCAGCCGTGGTTCTGTTATGGATCAAGGTACCGTGGTCCATGAAAGGCTCATTAAAACAGAACCTTAGAAACTAGAGAATGGGCTTTTACTGCAGAAAAGTTTACAGTCCTAACAGAGTTTCATTTAAAGACGTTTTGGTTCCAGGCGGTTCTGTAGGAGTCGGACCCTGGAGCGGGCTCAGGAACCCGACTGCAGGTTGAGGTTGTTCAGTAGAATCCAGTTTCTACCAGTGAGTTCTGTGGTGCTGCTCGGTTGGCCTTTAACTTTTTAATCTCTAAACCTTAACAAGGATCAGATCTGCGGTGAGTCTGGACTGAGATCTTGGAGAACGGTGGAAATGCTGCGGTGAAACCAGAACTTTGGCTGTTTTTTGGACCCAGGGAGAATATTTGCTCAGCGCTGAACTTCCACTACATGCAGGAATTTGCTGAGACGTTTGGTCGCTCAGTGCTGCTGCAGGTTGAGATCTAGAGGGCTGTGGGCCACCATGAGGGCATTTATGGCCAGGGAGAAAACACACAGCACGCTGCTGTTGGCATGAAAGGAGGGAAAACAGGAAGGAGGCACCGTTCTGGACCCGCTCAGTTCCCACAACAGTTCTGGTTCTGTTTGCTTCACTGTTAACCGTCATCTCAACATATTATTGTCCTTTTCCATCATTAACTTGCTTCTAAAAAGTGTTGCTTTAGTGAACATAGTTCTGTGATGTAGAACATGAAGCTGTTACTGATTAGAGAAAAGAAACGCTTTAACCCAGAGATGGAAATCTGATCAATATCAATAAATCAATATCAATAAATCAATATCAATAAATCAATATAAAATGAACAACAAGTTAAAGAAAGCAACATATTCCTCCTAGAATCATCCCTGCTGTGTTTTTCTCTGCAATGAAACGTTTGTCAGGAATAAATCTGTAATTTTCTCCAATCTGGAGGCAGAGGCTCTGTTTAAAGGAAGTAAATATCTGTTCTGTAGCTGTTTTACCTCCACATGTCCATTAGAAGATTTGCTGCTTCTACCTGGAAAATAGACGTCTATTCTGAGCCTGTTTTTCTATCCAGCTCTGTGGACCAGAACCCAGCCGCTGTAGAACCTGTGATCAATAACTAAGATTCATATTTTCATCTCTAAATCTCAGTTTATTAGTATGTTCCATATTTCCACTGATGGCGTTATTACTGCTGTGTTACTAGTCTGTTAGATGGAGTCATTAAGGTGGTTCAGCTCACTGGCTGATAACAGCCTGACTGACTTTAAAACAAATAGCAGCTGGTTCTAAAACCTGCAGAGGTTCTATCAGATCGGTTCTGGTTCTATATGGATCTCCTCAGGAGAACCTTGACTGCTGATTTTATAATAAATATGTTAGCTAAAGGTTAGCGGGCAGCTGCCATGTGGAATAAAAAGACAAAGATGCAGGAAGGTTTGGTTTAATATGTGTGTTAATCAGCTGATAGGACCATTTGGACCAGAACTTTTAGCTTTCAGAACCAGAACAAAGCAAATGAAAGCACTAAACCCTGTTGATAATGATGGAAATATGTTGCAGTTGTTTATTGTCCTAAAACCTTAATACCATCCGACCAGAACCATGTATTGATTTGGCTAAAGGAGCAGAACCTGGCTGGCTGGTTCTGGTCCAGTTCTAGACATTAAATAATGATCCTTGTCTGAGGAATGTGGAAACCATCTCCTGCTGCCTTTGGTTTGTTTCCCCAGAACCTTTGAACAACTTTAAAATATTCTTTATGAAGTTAAATGTTTAACTTTATTTTTCATGAACTTTTAAACACAAATATCATCTTTAGCTTTGAACGGATCCAGAACCGATCAGAATAAAAGCAGATTCAGAACCAGGAGCTCAGCTTTTAGCTACTTTGTAGACATGATTCTGGGAGGAAGATTTTTTAATAAAGTTCAGTTTTTTCCAGTGTTGCTGCTCATGTGCATTTAAGAAGCTAAATGAGAGACGAGGGGAACCGGTTCTGCTGCTCAGACGGACTCTGGACTCCCCAGCAGAAGAGAAAACAGAGCAATAGTTAGAAAAGCAGTTCTCACTAACTTTCCAGCTGCAGACCTTGCAGAGGGAAAAAGTCCAAATGGTGGAGTGATGAAAAAAGAGGCAAAGCAGCGACTTGTTCCATCCTCTGATGATTAGAAATGAAAGCAGGAAAATCTGCAAAGTGCTTCTTTAGGATCCTGTTCTACGGCTGCAGCTTCTATCTGCTAAATATCTGACAGTTTGGCTTCTAAAGCTTTTGTAGACGAGGTCTAAAGGAAACTTTCTCACTTCTGTGGCTTTATTTCCTGGTTGAACTTTGCTGGTTTTAGGCAGGTTTCTTTCCTCCAACACTTGATGCTCAGACCAGAAGGTTAGCTCTGGTTGCTCAGAGCTCGCTGAGGATCAAGGACGTTTGAAGATGAAGACGTGACTTTATTGACATGTTGATGGAAATAAATGACTATTCTGAATTAACAAGGAGGAGATGGGTGGTCTTCATTAATCAGCATTTATTGGATCCTTGCAGGGAGAACAGAACCAGTCTGTGGAAGATGTTCAATCTGCTCTAACTAGACAGAGAAATGTTCTTTTCTAGATCTGGCTCACTAGAGGCAGCCTTCAAGAGCGACTCCCCGACGCCTGCAGCTTTCCTTTCTGCCTACCGCTATCTGTGCTCCTCAACCTTGGCTCTCTCTCTGAGACTAAACACAATCAGGCCTTCAACCGCGCAACATAGATTGAATCCTTTTGTCAGGCTGTTGGCATTTAGAAAGCAAGGATAGGAGAGAAACTTTACTCAACATAACAGTTTGAACTTTTCTATCTGAGCAACAGATGATTGATTTGCTCGTTTAAATAGTGACAGTGATGGTGGAGAAGATCCTCCAGGCTGGGCTCTGTGAGGTCAAAGGTCAGGTAGGTTACAGCAGGGAAATCATGATCCCCAAGTTGCTGAATATTTGCAGCTTTTCCATCTTTTTCTGACTGCGTTCAGTTCAGATGATCTTTTAGTTCCTTCCTGCAGAGATCTGAACTTTCCACCATGATTCCTGTCTGATTCCAGCAGAGCAGCAACACAGATGATGGTTTAAAGACAAACTGAAGCAGATGCAGACAGGAAGGATTGATGGCTGCAGTTAGTTGGTGTGGACAGCAGGTGGCGCTGCTGCATGGCACACAGAGGGAGAGCAGCAGCTTCCTGCAGGGACACATGAAGAGCAGCATGAAGCTGAGCTGGGAGACATGAAGCTTTAACATCTGCTGAACTCTTCAGCTCCTCTTTCCCTCAGATCTGCCCTGAAGCAGCTTTAAGGTGGAAAACTGCTGCAGCTGGAGGAGATTCAGCAAAACCAACATGTTGCTTTGCTTTCTGTCCCAGAAGCTCCAGAGGAGGCTTGGCAGCATGAAGGTGGATGGAAGAAGAAGTGACAGCAGTCACCTCCACACAGGCTCTGCTTCCTTCCTGAACATCTCCAAGCAACACGTTTCCTCAGCTGTGCTGTTAGGATGCTGCTCTGAAACATCTCAGGAGGACAGGACACTTGGAGACACTTTGGAGAGGAGATCTCCTGGAATCAGACTCACCTAAAGCTGCTGAGAGCCTCAACATCTCCAGATCCTCAGCAGACTGATCTGAGCTGCTTCTCAGTCTGCTGACCAGAACTTTACTGGACCTGGAGCTCTGACTGGGATCTTCTTCCAGTTTGGGTTTCAATAAAAACATCATGAGAAGATTCCCAGTCAGAGATGAAATCAATCTTTTCTTTGACTCCAAGCTGGGAGAAAGTGAAGCTGACTGTGTGAACATTTGCTGAACAGTTCCAGATGATTTCAGGGAGAAAATGATCCACGTAGAAACAGGACTGAATGTTTTACAGCGTAGAAATAAAGAAAGATTAGAGTCCAGCTAAAGCTGTCAGATCTCCTCCCAGAGTTTCTGCTGATCACTTCCTGGTTTACAGAGAACAAAACTACTGAATGCAATAAAATGTTGACTGGAAATGAGCTGAAAACTGAGAAGAAACCTGAAAAACACACAAGTTTCACCCTGACCTCAGAGTTTTACAGCTCAGTTCACTGTTGATGCAAAGAGAAGATTTGAAAGGAAAGATGCACAGACATGCACAGGCATGAAAATAAGTGTTTAAACTCAGGTAAACACACCTTGACAGGGGGCGGAGCCTCAGGTGAGTCAGTTACAGTCAGGTATCAGATCAGGAGAAACAGGTTCTGACTCCATTTAGTAGCAGAACTGAACAAAGAGAAGACTCTGGATCAGGGTGAGTGTTAACTTGTTCTGGTTTTCCCCTCAGTGGGTTTTCTCTCTGTGGACTGTGAACAGAACCAGCAGCAGAACTCAGTCTGGTTCTCCTTCAGAACCAAGCTGCTGCTTCATGTAACCATGGTGCTTGTCAGGGTCTGATTTCCTGGTTATCAGCACCAACAAACGCTCAGTTTCCTTCATTTGTCTCTTTTCTTCAGACAAAAACTGAATTTGAGAAAATATAAATAATAATATTAATAATATTTCAATGCTGCAGTTTTTTAGTTGTTCAGTTGAACTGGTACCGGTTCTTTTACTGCTCTGCTGCTTCTTCCTCATAACATCAGTTAATGCTGACGTCAGAGACTCAGATCATGTTTTTAGATGAATAATTGAAAGGAATCAGGAAATCTGGTTTCTAGAATGAAAACTCTGGAGTCTGCAGATTCTGATTTAGCTGCTGAATAAAAGCTGAAAATAAAAATAATCTGATGACATCACAAAAGTGACAAATCAGAGTCCTTTAGAATACAGCCTTTTGTAGTTTTCCCTTCTTTTTCTACTTGATTTGAATCCAGTTCTTCATTCAGAGGCATTTTCTTGTATTTCCTGGTTTCACTGATTTTCTCTACGGCTGCAGCAAGTTGGACCCAAATGTGATCATTGGAACATTTGACAACACTAAATCTCATGGAAATGGTTTATGGATCAGAGCGGGTCACACTGGAATGACCAGATTTCATCTTCAAAGATGTTCAACTGTCATTTCAAACCAAGTCGGTATAAAAACCAGATGTTCTGATCCATCTGTTCCATTAGGAGGATTTACAAGCCCCAGTAAAGTTTCAGGTTAATAGAATAATTAACAATGTTCAGTCACCCCACTGCTTTTATTTAGACATGTAGAGAGAACATATAGAACCAACCAGATTCTATAAATGATGGACTTTTTTTTCAAGACCGCTGCAAACATGTTTAATAAGTAATGATTTTAAAATCATGGAGTCAAAGGACAGAAACACAGTTAACACTTACCATAATAAATAACTTTATTAACAAAGCTCTTTTAAAAAAACAAGCAGGTAAAAAACAGATATTAAGAGGAAAACAGCATGGTCAATAAATAAAAGCGCATTTATAAATAAAACTATTCTAAATATTTTATTTTAAAGTCCTACAGGGGGAAATGTGTCTCTGGGTTTAACCCACCCTTAGAGAGCAGTGTGCTGGCACAGAGTGGCACCAAGGGAGCAATCTGTGTCTTGCTCAGAAACCCAGTTTTACAGAGTGAGTTTTGAACCAGCAACCTTTGCAGCCTCTCTAAGACACAAACACCCGACTCCCAAACTGCAGGATCATCACTCCCATATAATAACTATATTTTGATTTGATTTGAGGCAGATTGATCCAGATCATTAAAAGTTGAGCAGAAATCTGCTGAAAAAGGCTTTAATAGAAAATTCTACAATTGTGATTGGTTGGAATACAATCAATCATTTAATGTCATCCAAAGCTGTAATTAACATCAATGAACACATTAGAGACAACGCCAGGTACAGACAGAGAATTAGAGTCTGACGGTCTGGACCTGAGTTCTCCTGCTTTAGACAAACTAAAGAAACATGATTGTTTGTGTTGTTCGTGGATTTATGCAAATTGTGCACAAAATGTGCTCACCAGGATTTTCCAATACTGCCTTAAATGTTTTGGGTCTGGAGTTCACTAGAGCTTCACAGATTGTCACTGTAATCCTCTTCTCCATGACAAAATCTCAGAGCTGGTCAATGTTAGAGACCTTGATCTTCTCTCTTTCCATTTGAGGATGTCCCACAGATGCCCAATAGGGTTTAGGTCCAGAGACATGCTGGACCACATCCCCAATCTCTTTAGCAAGGCAGCAGCCATCTTGGAGGAGTGTTTGGGGTTGTTATCATGGTGGAGTATTAACCTTTGTACCAGTTTACTAAGAGAGGGGATGATGCTCTGCTTCAGTCAGTCACAGTACGTGTTACTGTTCATGGTTCTCTCAATGAACTGTAGCTTCCCACAGCTGGCAGAATTCATGCAGCCCCAAACCATGATACCCCCCCCCCCCCCCCCCACCATCACCACCACCACAATGCCTGACTGTAGGCGAGACACTGGTTGCCACCACACCTGCTGGACACCATCAGAACCAAGGCAGGGCAGGTGGTCAATGTGTAAGTCCAGGTCATTGTCCAGAAAGACGAAGGCTTGGTCTCATCAGACCACCAGCTTTGGTTCCAGTAATAATCTGCTCAGTCGGCTTCTCCTCAGCAAACTATTCTTGGGCCTTCTGGTGCATCATCTTCAGAAGAGCCTTCCTTCTTGGATGACAGCCATGCAGACCAATTGGTTGCAGTGTGCAGCATGTGGTCTGATAACGTTTCAATGATGACGGCACAAATGAAATGAATAGCAACACAAACATTGAACAACAATCTTGTTATCGTTGAAAAGGGTGTACTATGGGTATGTCTGGGGTGGGGGGGGGGGGGGCAGCCTGGAGATGCTGAGTGCAGGGAGGAGGCCTGAGGCAAGAATTGGTTCTGTAGGCCAGTGTGGAAATAAACTGACAGGCAGACAGATCAGTGGGACTAAGCAGGGTTGGTGGTCAAGGTGTAAGTCCAGGCTCAGTGTAGATGTCCTTCAAGGATAAGGCCATGCAGGAAAAATCCTAAAACTAGGAGTCCTCCAGGGAAACTCAATGACCATCTACTTGCTCAAGGCTTTTAATAATCTGGTGACTGTCTGTCCAGTATATATAGGCGGATGAACAGGTGAAGCAGATGAGCTTGACTGAGCTGCCAATGGAGGAGACTCACAGATGCAGGAGATTATGCTGATTGTAGCGGTGCAGGATGAGAGTCAGCAAGCAGACAGACAGCCAGAACAGGGCATAGAAATATTAAAATGATCAGAGTCAAGGCCTGATTTATTCACTGATGGTTGGAGAACAACTACTTTAAACACGGAGGGAAGAATCCCAGAGAATAAAGACTTCTTCAAAAGTGTTAAAATGTCTGGAGATAAAAACATTCAAACGTCTAAAGGACAGGAAGAAGACTTCTTGCTATTGATTGTTCTCATGAACTCAGACTAAGAAAGCGGAGGAATTGAGTTAAACATTTTGCTTCTCTAGATATTGAAGTAAAGGAAGAATTAACAATTTAAGCTCATTGATGAAGGAGCAGTTCTGTGACAGACTGGCGACCTGTCCAGGGTAAACCCGCCTCTCGCCCAGTGAACGCTGGAGATAGACACCTGCAACCCCGCAACCCCGTGAGGGATTAGGCGGTTTAGAAAATGGATGGATGGATGGATGATGATCTTAAAAAGCTATTTGAAATTTGGCTCATATAAACCAATGAGGTTATCCGTCCTTTATAACTCTATTAAAATCCTTTAAAAGGGGTTTTAACATAAAAAGGTCAGAGATCAAACTTCTCCATCTTGCCTGTGTTGCTTTCTGGTTCTCTGAAAAGTGTCATAGATCCAGGAGGATGTTTCAGATTAAATAGAACAGAGTTTTGAGAGTTTAGAAGGTGCTACTAGGTCCAATGAGGCTGCAGACACAGACCAATACATCCACAGAGTGGGATGAATTCTGTTCATCAAACTGAAGAAACCGTTGATAGATGTGATAAAATGTTCTGAAGTATTGGCTCTAAAATGCTGAGGGCCTGTCTGGTTAACAGTCAGAGGTTTGGTATAAAGTTAAACACTAAAGCTTTGCGATCAGAAATGAGTTTATTAATAGTTGAAAGGTCAGCTGGTGTTGGAGAGTCCAGGATCATGAGTTGGACCAGAACCATACTGAGAACAATCAAATGTCCGAATGATATGAAGGAAATCAGATCCAAATCAGTCCTTCTGAACGTCATCATAGATTAAAATCACCTGGTAATGTGATTTTTTCATAGTTTGTTGTTGTGATGGAGAGAATTCTGTTAAAACATCAGCTTTAGTGTTGGGAGGAGATCAAGTAGAAATGCCACAGATGAACAGAGAGAGTCTAAAGCTCAAGAGAGCTAAACTGAGGAGAACCGAGGGGAATTTCTAAAGGAACATCCAGGAGGACCAGCCTCAATAAGAAGAACATCAATATCAGACCATGTTTCAGCTGAAAAGCTCAAATCTAAACTGTTAAAATCTGTTGCTTTTATTTATTTAATTGTATGTTTTTATGACTTTTTGAACTGTGATGCAACTGCTGTATGGGGTGCCGAATGTAAAATTTCAGATAAAATTCTATAGCTGATATATTTTGATTATTTAGCTCACTTTTCTCACATTTAACTCCCTTTTCTCACATTTAAGACAGAAATTCACAAAGTAAAATAAATAGTTAAATGTTAAATCTAAATGTTAAATCTATATCTAAATGTTAAATGTTAAATCTAAATGCTAAATCTATATCTAAATGTTAAATCTATATCTAAATGTTAAATCTATATCTAAATGTTAAATTTAAATCTAAATGCTAAATCTATATCTAAATGTTAAATATATATCTAAATGTTAAATTTAAATCTAAATGCTAAATCTATATCTAAATGTTAAATTTAAATCTAAATGTTAAATCTATATCTAAATGTTATATGTTAAATCTAAATGCTAAATCTATATCTAAATGTTAAATCTATATCTAAATGTTAAATTTAAATCTAAATGTTAAATCTATATCTAAATGTTAAATTTAAATCTAAATGCTAAATCTATATCTAAATGTTAAATTTAAATCTAAATGTTAAAACTATATCTAAATGTTAAATGTTAAATGTAAATGTTAAATCTATATCTAAATGTTAAATGTTAAATCTAAATGTTAAATCTATATCTAAATGTTAAATCTATATCTAAATGTTAAATTTAAATCTAAATGTTAAATCTATATCTAAATGTTAAATGTAAATGTTAAATCTATATCTAAATGCTAAATCTATATCTAAATGTTAAATCTATATCTAAATGTTAAATGTTAAATCTAAATGTTAAATCTATATCTAAATGTTAAATTTAAATCTAAATGTTAAATCTATATCTAAATGTTAAATTTAAATCTAAATGTTAAATATATATCTAAATGTTAAATGTTAAATCTAAATGTTAAATCTATATCTAAATGTTAAATTTAAATCTAAATGTTAAATGTTAAATGTAAATGTTAAATCTATATCTAAATGTTAAATTTAAATCTAAATGTTAAATCTATATCTAAATGTTAAATTTAAATCTAAATGTTAAATCTATATCTAAATGTTAAATTTAAATCTAAATGTTAAATATATATCTAAATGTTAAATGTTAAATCTAAATGTTAAATCTATATCTAAATGTTAAATTTAAATCTAAATGTTAAATGTTAAATGTAAATGTTAAATCTATATCTAAATGTTAAATTTAAATCTAAATGTTAAATGTTAAATGTAAATGTTAAATCTATATCTAAATGTTAAATTTAAATCTAAATGTTAAATGTTAAATGTAAATGTTAAATCTATATCTAAATGTTAAATCTATATCTAAATGTTAAATGTTATATCTAAATGTTTCGAAAATATGCAAATTGAACACGCCCCCTATCGGGTTCACGGCCACACCACCGACCTTGGATCAGCCATGAGATCCATCTGTGGAGGACACTGGAAACATGCCGCACAGACGGCTGACAAGGCAACTTCCTATAACTATATAACTTTCTCCCTTTAACGGCAAAGTTTCTTGTTTTAATGAGAGACTTATCTTGCTTAAACGACATCATTTTCGTCTCATAACAACGCAACATAACCCGGCATCAGCTCGCGGGATATTTGAGTGTCATGGAGAAGAGGAGAGACGGAGGGGCGCCTTTTATTACTTTTTAAGAAGTCGTCATTTGTCGGAGGAATGTATTTCTGCACTGAGGAGTGACAAGGTAAGTCATAAATATACAGCAAGTCCTCTACTTGAAATTTGACCAATTCGGCAGTTATTTATAGTTAACAACTCTGCTTTGGATACACTTGCATTACTGTAGTACAGTCTCTGGCTCTGTTTACACGGTGAAAACAGGTTTGCGTTGCCTTTGTACTCTCCATTTACACACTACAAGGTTTAACTGTTGCATGGGGGGGGGGGGGGCAATTTGACCCGGAGCTTCAAAAATCACAGCGCTACTAGTGGTGCGGCATGGGAATTACACCGTTTAAGTACTCTGTAAACAGGGCCTGTGACTGCAAATGTACCTATCTATGCCCTTATGTATTTTAATCAAATATGATTAAAATAAATTTTAATCCGACACTTGTAAGGCTAATTAAAAGTATGTGTATTCTACACAATGAAAGTGAGGCTAGATAAAGCTACATTTATCCATATTTTATTGTGTCAAAACAAAGATATGAATACAGAGCTTTCTAATGGGACAATTCACAAGCCAGTGAAGGACAACTATTTATATGAACTTCATTAATAAACCCAGTCAACTACTGACATGCTTTAACATGTCAGTAGTTTTTTTTTAGCAAAAACTGATAATCGATTATCATTGCTGCAAATTCAAAAGTTAATATCAGAATTTATCAATGAAAGCTCCTGGCAGCAAGGCACCATTGTTCTCAGTTTATTTGTTGTCCATTTGTTTTTTCTGATGTCTTTAAACTTACTCAGAAAAGAAAACAAATCATTATCAACAACATTGTTCCATTGCAGTCTAGGTTTAAGCAATATTAACATTGATCCAGTTTAACTTTAAATCACAATTTTAAACAGCAGCTATTCTCCTTCTGATGGGAATTCTGTAAAAGTACTTTTTAAAATTCCCATAAACAAAAACATTAAGGTAGGAGGACCAGGATTAAGATAGCTACATTAAAATACAGCCAGAAAATTAATGTTCCCTTTTACATCTTAGAATGCCTGTGCATTTGATCTGACACTCAAAATTTAAATATTTAAAAACTTTGAATTTGGAATATTTAGCTTCTCACATTTAGCATAAGTAACGTGCTCAATTTTTAGAAAGAATAAATTATGTTATTTTTACATTTTGTTTAAAATAAAAAACTTGAAAAAACAATAACAAAATCTCTGCTGTGTTTACAGGTTGGCATCTCTAAAGCTGAATACATGGATGGTGCTGTCCAAAAGTTACTTCTGGATATTTTCTTCCAGCACTAACAGAGGGGGTACCACAGCCAGAATTCATATAGACATGGAGACAGAGAATGGTACAATGAAAGACATTCAAAGATTTTTGCGTCTTGATGACAACTATCCTGAAAACTACTTAATTGTGGGATCCAGCACCCACAGCCAGCACATCAACAGCTGGTGGGATTTCTTAAGGAAATGTCGTGCACAGTACTGGATGAACCTTTTTCAAAAACTGAAGAATACATATTACTTTACTGGTGACTTCTTGGATAAGCAGCCAATTCTGCTCACCTGTTTAAATATCACTGAGGTATGTTTGAATGTAAAAGATAAATACTATATGATACATGCTTTTAAATATGGAGTATGTACTTTAAGAACTTGTTTATTTTCTTGTCTTTCAGGAACAACTCTAAAAAGTGGTTCACTTATGGAACATCATTTGTAAGATTAGAGATGCAATTGCTCCAAGTGGCCGGCCCTACATTATGTATACCTGGGGTGTCAAGCTCCAATCCTTGAGGGCATGTCCTGAAACTTTTAGAGGTTTCCTTGGTCCCACACACCTGAATCAAATGGCACAATTAGCTCCTCAGTTTGCAGTCAGGTTCTTCAGAGTCCTGGTAATTACCTGATTATTTGACTCAGGCGTGTCGGACCAGGGACATATCTAAAAGTTGCAGGACACCGGCTCTTGAGGACTGGACTTTGACACCTGTGAACCCTTCCACGGCGTTTTGGTGAACAAGATCATCTCAAACAGGTTCCTAAGCAAGCGGCAGAAACTTGCACAGTCCAACGTCTTCAGAGGACCATTCACATGTTATGAGACAGTTCGAACTATCATACCTTCTGATGACAGAGAACTTTCTTCATGCACCGTCCACACATGATGAAACAATTGAGTTATGCTTATTTTTAAGAGCTTATATACACACAAACCTGTGACACGTGTGACATTTTCTTGTAAAAAATAGTTTGTGGAGCAAATGACCTTGTGAGCCTGTCCAGAATGAACCTGTCACTTTCCCACACAGTCAGAATTAGGCAGCTGCAGACCCCACAACCAATAAAGAAAAAGCAGTCAAAGAAATACAGATGGAGGAATAAAAAACAGACCTCTGTTTTCACTGACTCCCATGTACTTAAATGTTTCATCATGATGTACATAATTTTTTGAATTTTGGTAACAGGTTTTATATTTTGTGTGATTCTTGTTGTGTGTGACAGCAAATATATGCTACTAAATATATTAGGACAATAACAAGAAATTTAACTTCACATTTGCCTTGTAATCTGTCATGTAGGAAAAAATGTTTAAATGACATGTTCTGTAAACCCCACCACTGCTCCTCATATTCAAGACATAATTTTTATATTTATAACAGCAAGACTCTTATAGTTCTCTGTTACTGAACACTGAGACCCAAGTTATGTACTGTTTGACAATGATGATATGGTCAAATGAGATGAAAAATAAAGTGCCTATGCTTACGTGTAACATGAAAAATTTTAATGAATCTTTGGTAAAAACCCATTACAAAATAAAGTGCAATGGTTTGTGATCAAACCAACTCGTTCTTTCCTTAGAAACATAACATTATATTGCAATGTTACATCAACTCACAGAAGAACATTCATTAAAAGTACCTTTAACAAGTGCTCTGAAAGATCCTTTTGAAAGGAATTTCTCTAACTCCAGAAGATGACCAAACTAGAACATGATCTATGAGTATTAAAAAGATGAATACATGGATCTCAAAATTGAACATGAGAAAATCCTTTTACATATGACAAAAGTCGTTGTTAGAAATCTGGGCACTATTGCGCTCAAAGCATTTATCTATTTTACAATCAACTTTAAAGAATATAAAAGAAAAATAATGCCCTATGGAAAGAAAAGTAAGTACAGTTTGTCATGTTTCGGACGTATTTGGCCCACATGCAGAGAGACACTTGGGACAACAATGAGCAGTTTAAAGGTTTATTTACAGGAGCGGAGCTGGCTGATCACAGAATTTAAGGCTGAACGGAGCCGGGGTGAGAGGATCTAGGGAGAGAAACAAGAAGTTTAGGCTGGGTTGCGGTGAGGGAAATAACGGACTGAGGGGCGGGGCGCTTACCACAAGGTTCGGGGACCGGACCGGGGGAAGTGGAGCGGAGGAGGAACTTAGCGCTTTCGGCTCTGATGGAGGTTGGTGACTGAGCAGCGGTGAGCTGAGGGAGCAAGGGGAGGTCCGAGCAGCGCCCGAGGTGGTCGAGGACAGCCGGTGGAATCTGGCGAGTCGGACTGACTGGTTTTCCTCTGAAGTCTGGCAAGACGAGTGCATAAGCGCCACGGCTGGATCAAGGCACGGGAAACCTGAGAGGACAAGAGGCACTGATTAGATGCGAGCAATAATCGTTTGACAGACAGTGGCCACACAAGCATACCACTGATGCTAACACTCAGGCATCCACCGGCTGTCTGAGCGCTGCTCTTATACTCCAGCGCTGACTCGCAGAACGAGCCGCAGGTGTGCGCGCCCCGCCCACCAGTCAGCTGCAGTCACCTGTGGAGAGAGCAGAGGGGACAGCGCCAGCAGAGAACTGCATGGCGCTGTCTGCTAAGTTCTGACACCACCCCCCCCCTCAACGGTCGCCACCTGGCGACTCAGAGGAAGTGGAAGGACGGGACGCCAAAAAGGACTCGATCAGGGCAGGATCAGAGACAAAGGAACCCGGTACCCAAGACCGATCCTCAGGGCCGCGGCCCTCCCAGTCGACCAGGTATTGGAAACCTCTACCTCGCCGACGGGAGTCCACGACCCTGCGGATCCGACGCGCCTGGTGGTCTTGGGCGGGAGGAGGGGGTTCGGCTGGAGGGCACAGGTTACTGGAACGTACGGGTTTGATTTGGGAAACGTGGAAAGTGGGGTGAACACGGGAGTGTGAGGGAAGGCGCAGACGGACGGCCGTGGGACTGATTATGGTCTGAATCTCGTACGGGCCAGAATAACGGGGAGCCAATTTACGGTGTGAGGATTGGATGGAGGTGTTCTGGGTGGAAAGCCAAACGAACTGGCCGGGGCGGTAGCAAGGGGCTGGGACCCTCCTCCGATCGGCGAACCTGCGGTTCTGCTCCACCGTTCTTTGAAGGGCCTGCTTGGTCTGATTCCAAAACTCATGGCAGCGGTGAATGTGTTGGTGCACGGAGGAGACGGCAATCTGTCGGACACTGGCGGGGAATAAGGGGGGCTGATAGCCAAGAGAGGCTTCAAAAGGGGAGAGTCCGGTGGCAGAGGAGGTGTGGCTATTATGTGCATATTCAACCCAGGGGAGGTACTTACTCCAGTCCGCCGGGTTGGAAGATGTTAAACAGCGGAGGGCGGACTCCAGCTCCTGGTTCAGCCTCTCTGTCTGGCCGTTGGTTTGGGGGTGGTACCCGGAGGAGAGCGTATACCTGGCTCCGAGAGCTGAGGCAAACTCTCTCCAGACCCGGGAGATAAACTGGGGACCACGGTCGGACAGGATGTCTTGGGGTATACCGTGCAGGCGAAAGACATGCTTAACCAGAAGCTGGGCCGTTTGGAAAGCAGAAGGAAGTTTGCGAAGGGGGATCAGATGACAGGCTTTTGAAAATCTGTCCACTATAGTGAGGATGGTGGACATGCCTTGGGATGACGGCAGGCCGGTGACGAAGTCTAACGCTATGTGAGACCATGGGCGTTCCGGGACGGGGAGTGGTTGGAGGAGGCCCGCGGGTGGTCTGTTAGAGGGTTTATTTTGTGCGCAGGCGGGGCAAGCTAGAACAAATTCTTGGGCATCCCTGGACATGGATGGCCACCAGAAGTAACGGGAAAGGAAGGTGGTTGTGCGGCGAACACCAGGGTGGGCGGAGAATTTCTCTGTGTGGGCCCATTGTAATACTCGGGGACGAACAGCAGGGGGAACATAGGTCCGATCAGGGGGTCCGTTGCCTGGGTCAGGGTCAGACTGTTGAGCCTGCTGGATTAAATCCTCTATCTCCCAATGTATCGCTCCAACGGTGCAGGTGGGAGGTAAGATGAGGGCCGGCTCTTTTTCGAAGTCTTGGGGTGCGTGCAGGCGAGAGAGGGCATCAGGCTTTTGATTTTTGGAGCCAGGGCGGTAGGAGAGGGAGATGTTGAACCTGGAGAAAAATAAGGACCAACGGGCCTGTCTTGGGTTGAGCCGCCTCGCGGTCTGTAGATAGGTGAGATTTTTGTGATCCGTCCAAATAACCACGGGCTGCTCGGACCCCTCGAGCCAGTGACGCCATTCCTCAAGAGCGAGCTTTATGGCCAGCAGCTCCCGGTCTCCCACGTCGTAGTTGCGCTCTGTCGGGGATAAGCGCCGTGAAAAAAAGGCGCACGGATGGATCTTTTGGTCTCTGCTGGAATGCTGGGAGAGCACGGCCCCAACCCCGGTGTCAGAGGCATCGATCTCAACAATAAACTGCTTCGCAGGATCTGGATGAATGAGGACAGGTGCTTGAGAAAATCTGTTCTTCAAATCATTAAACGCCGAGTCGGCGTCGGCACTCCAGCGGAAAGGGACCTTGGTGGATGTGAGAGCGTGCAGGGGGGCGGCGATCTGGCTGTAACCTCTTATGAACCGGCGATAAAAGTTGGCAAAACCGAGGAAGCGCTGGAGCTGCTTCCGTGTTTCAGGCACCGGCCATTCGATGACAGCCTTGATCTTTTCCGGATCTGATCGGACCCGCCCACCCTCCAGGATGAGGCCGAGGAAAACTACAGAAGGCTTATGAAACTCGCATTTTTCGGCCTTGACGAAAAGGCGATTTTCCAGGAGGCGCTGAAGAACTAGTCGGACATGATGTTGGTGTTCAGCGAGAGTCTTTGAATAGATCAGAATGTCATCCAGATAGACGAAGACAAAAATGTTTAGAAAATCCCGAAGGACATCATTTACCATGGCTTGGAAAACTGAAGGCGCATTGCACAGGCCGAAGGGCATCACTAGGTATTCAAAGTGCCCTAGTGGGGTCTTAAACGCTGTTTTCCACTCGTCCCCCCGGCGGATCCGAACCAAGTGGTAAGCATTGCGCAGATCCAATTTTGTGAAAATTGTGGCGGACTGCACCGGTTCCAGGGCGGAGGAAAGAAGTGGCAAGGGATATTTATTTTTAACAGTTATTGCGTTCAGCCCTCGAATAATCAATGCAGGGACGGAGAGATCCGTCCTTTTTGCCGACAAAAAAGAACCCAGCCCCAAGCGGAGAAGAGGAGGGACGGATTAGCCCAGATGCTAGGGATTCTTTAATGTATTTCTCCAGCGCCTGTCGCTCTGCACGGGAAATGTTATAAAGGCGACTAGAAGGCAGGGGAGCGCCCGGCAAAAGCTCGATTGCGCAATCGTATGGTCTGTGCGGTGGTAAAGATTCAGCCCGGGCCTTACTAAAGACTAATTTCAGGTCATGATATTGCTCGGGAACAAAACTAAAATCTACTGAGTCACCCTCAGCGAAAGACGGCGTGGAAGGGGGCCCCGCAGGGACAGCAGATTGCAAGCAGCGAAACAGACACGTCTGGGACCAGGACTCGACTCGCCGATCGGCCCAATTAATATGCGGGTTGTGCTTATTTAACCAAGCGAAACCCAGGACGACAGGAGCGTGCTTAACTGGGAAAACAAAAAACGAGATAAACTCCCTATGATTACCGGAGATAACAACCTCAAGGGGCTTGGTCTGCTGAGTTACCCGGGGAAGACTGCCCCCATCCAGGGCAGAAACCTGGAGGGGGGTAGACAAAGGAACAGTTTCAATCCCGGCTCGCAAAACAAAAGATTGGTCAATTAAATTAAGGTCGCACCCTGAGTCAACCAGGGCGGATAGAGCAAAATTCTTGTTAGCCGTTAACAGCGTTGTGGGTAAGCAGAGCCTAGGAGATGCGGGGAGCGAAACTTCAGTGTGGTCCGCCGGCCTCCCCTTTACTGACGACGGACCCGCCCTTTTGGCCGAGCAGGACAGGTGTTAACAAAATGCTCAGGAGACGCGCAGTACATGCATAGTTTGTCATCAAAACGTTGCTGCCTCTCCTCAGGAGTCAGACGTACCCGACCCACCTGCATGGGCTCCGGGGGGGAAGGAGGAGTGGCAACAGGGCGAAGGGGTACGCGGTCAGGTGTGGGAGGAGGCGGCCGGTAGAGGACTGGCCTCTCTGCGCGTCCCCTGCCTCGAGTCCTTAAACGGTTGTCTAAGCGGATTGTTAACGCGATCAATTCGTTTAGCGTGGCGGGTTCCTCGAGGCGGGCCAGCTCATCTTTGAGTGGCTCGTCCAAGGCTTGAAAAAACACGGTTTTCAAAGCGCGAGCCTCCCAGCCCGCAGCAGCCGCCAGGGTGCGGAATTCTATAGCAAACTCCGAGACCCGCTTGCCACGCTGCCTGAGGGCTAAAAGATGTCGGGACTGCTGAACTGGGTCGAAATCAGCGGAAAAAAACATTTTAAATTCCTGCAAAAATTCAGCAAAAGTGCAGCCGAAAAGCTGACAGTCTGGGAAGCGGGACTCAGCCCATCTTAAAGCTTTCCCAGATAATAAACGTAAAACGAATGAGATCTTTGCCTCATCTAGCGCAAATCTTTGCGGGGATTGGTTAAAAACTAACGAACACTGAAAAAGAAAACCAGCACAATCCTCACTATCCCCAGAGAATTTCTCTGGACTAGGGGCTGAGTTTTCAGGTACAGATCGGGGAGGATCGGCAGATTGAGGCTCAGGGGCACCACTGGATGCCGAGCCGGACTGTAGTGTAGCACGGAAAGTGTCAGATAGTTGACTGATCTGAGCTGCCAGCCCCTGCAACTGATTCTGTGTTGTTTGCACGGCCATGTGGAGGGTCTGAAGCTGCTCCTGATGGGCTGTTAAAGTCGTCTCAAATGCCCCTGCTGGGTCAGATTGTTGGCCTGAGTGTTCTTCTGTCATGTTTCGGACGTATTTGGCCCACATGCAGAGAGACACTTGGGACAACAATGAGCAGTTTAAAGGTTTATTTACAGGAGCGGAGCTGGCTGATCACAGAATTTAAGGCTGAACGGAGCCGGGGTGAGAGGATCTAGGGAGAGAAACAAGAAGTTTAGGCTGGGTTGCGGTGAGGGAAATAACGGACTGAGGGGCGGGGCGCTTACCACAAGGTTCGGGGACCGGACCGGGGGAAGTGGAGCGGAGGAGGAACTTAGCGCTTTCGGCTCTGATGGAGGTTGGTGACTGAGCGGCGGTGAGCTGAGGGAGCAAGGGGAGGTCCGAGCAGCGCCCGAGGTGGTCGAGGACAGCCGGTGGAATCTGGCGAGTCGGACTGACTGGTTTTCCTCTGAAGTCTGGCAAGACGAGTGCATAAGCGCCACGGCTGGATCAAGGCACGGGAAACCTGAGAGGACAAGAGGCACTGATTAGATGCGAGCAATAATCGTTTGACAGACAGTGGCCACACAAGCATACCACTGATGCTAACACTCAGGCATCCACCGGCTGTCTGAGCGCTGCTCTTATGCTCCAGCGCTGACTCGCAGAACGAGCCACAGGTGTGCGCGCCCCGCCCACCAGTCAGCTGCAGTCACCTGTGGAGAGAGCAGAGGGGACAGCGCCAGCAGAGAACTGCATGGCGCTGTCTGCTAAGTTCTGACACAGTTTAAACACATGCTTTAAAATTTTTTACCTTAAAAAAGCTTAATAGCAACAGCAATAATTTCACTTCAAAAAATTGTATTTCACAATGTTGTTGGAGTAATCTTTTTAATCAGTATTTTTGCTCTATATCTTTGTCAACAAAAACAAAAGCTAACTGACTCTATTGTGGCTCACTTCCATATGTTCTTGAAAACACATTTTGAGTCAAATGGTAAGCTTTCTTTTTAAATATATTACATAGTGATATAACCTGAAACCAAAAACATTTTAGATCAAATTGGACTTTTTCCATGAAGATTTGCATGTAAAGAGTTTTTCAAGCCACGTCTGTTGAAGGACATCTCTTTCACCTTTTCCTTGGAACTCGAAGCAAAATCTCTGGGTGGCAATTCTGTCAGCATAGGTGGGAATATAGATGGCCAAGCTCTCATCCATGCTTGCTATAGCTGATATGTCAGTCTACAAGCACAATGAAATTATGGTTAATATAAAAACCGTAAAAAACTAAAAAGACTCTTTTAAGCACATGATTATTAATCTTTACAGCAGAATTTATGATTAAATGCATGACATGTTTTTAAAAATATTAAGCTGGTTATCCTTATCTGTATCTCATTAACATCCATGTAGAACATTTGCAGTCACAGGCAGGGCCGCTGGAAGTAATTTTGAACAGGGGGTGCTGTGAAATCTTTATTTTTTTTTTGGACAAAAGACCTATGAGACAATATGCCTATTTAAAATACAATAAATAAATAGATTGAGATTTACTACTTTATTGTCATATGCACTTTATTGTTAACCAGTGTCTGTAACACACAGACATCATCAGTTCTCCGGTGAATATAAGTGCCATTAAATAAACTTCACAACAACACCATAACAACGTAGATTTGGTCAGCTGGCATGAACCTAAGTCACTGTGTTTATATCACACGGGACTCTGCCAGCTCCAAAATTCTTTTAAGCAAACCACAAGGAAATAATTATACTATTATACTATTTAAACGTTATTGAACATCTCCACATCCATTACACAAAGAACACAAGATCAAAATAACACTCGAAAATACTACGGTTACGTTAAACTGCACGAATAGATATGAATGTGAGCAGTGGCACCAGGCTCTTACTTTGCGCTACAGTCAGGGTGCCCTGGTTAAAGGTGTCCAAATGTTGAGGTGCGTTCTGGGGTCGTGGAGATAAAGTCTCTCATGAGTTGACAAATGTCCAGGGAGTTCAGGATGTTTGTGTGGGCATGCATCAGTGAAAGGTGTGTGAGTCTTTTCTGGGTCATGGTGCTACGTACCCATGTCTTCAAAAGACGCAAGGTGGAGAAGGTGCGCTCGGATGAGGCCACGGAGATGGGTAAGCACAGACATAACTCAATCAGTTTTTCTGTCTCTGAAAACATGGCTCTTGTTTGTGGCTGGAGCTTAGTCAGACATGATGCTACATCTTGGACTGTGACACACTTAGATCCTCTGTATTTTGTGACATCGGCAAGCTGCTTGGCGATGCTTGGCCCAAGCATTTTGAGCTGGAGTTCAAGGCGGTCTGTGTCAAGCTCCTTTGGGAGCTGAAGGGCTTCCAGATTGGTGCTCCTGCCCTCTGCTGCTTTGACAACAGCCCTCTCTCGCCTTGCGGCAAGTTTCATACTGGCCTGATCAAATCGTCTGTCCAGCTCCGCTGATATTAAATCAATAGCTTCAAAAAAGCTGCATCGCCAATCCACTGTTTCTGTGCCATGCGCCACTGCCTCTGGCTCTGTAGTTTGGCGAAGGCGAGCTGGGGTTTTGCTCACTCTAGTGGTGGTGATGTCTGGCATTTTCAGGGAGGTTTGTGATGCGCAGGTTTCAACCTTGTGGATCAGCTTGTCCACAACTGCATCATCCCGGAGCGTGGCTATTTGTTCCCTCAGCACACCTGTACATTCCAGTGCACCTTGCGCACTTGCTGTGGCACTCTGTAGGCTTGTGGCAACTGCTTCACAGGGCTCGAACAGGGCGTGGCAGCACAAAAGACCAAAATATGTTCTTCCTTTTAAAGCCTGTTTGTAGAGTCCCCCGATCTTTGCTCTGCTGTCCCCCCTGACACTCTTGTCATCCTTCAGCTCATGCAGTGTAGTCAGGAGAGTAGGGTAAGCTGCAGTGACGCGTTTAATGGACATGTCACGAATACACCACCTTGTTGGGCAAAGGCCTAAGATGTTGACAGCAACCTCATCACAGCCAAAAAATGATTGGTAGAGTTGTTTTCGCTTTGATGACTCTCTTATGACGGATGAGACACCCTGAACAAAGTTCAAAGTATCGGCCACAAGACTCACTTCCCGCGCTGCTTCTTGGAGAATCAAATCCAGGGAGTGGTTGCTGCAATGCACATAAAGTGAGTGCGGGTTTACCTCTTTAAGCCGAGCTTGCACGCCTGAAAAACACCCTGACATATTAGCTGCTCCGTCAAAACAAAATCCTGCGATGCGTTCAATAGGGATGTTTAGCCTTAAAAAAATATCCTTGATGCAACTGAAAAGAGTTTCTCCAGTGCTGTCCCGGGCGTTATAAAATCCCAAAAACACAGTGTGAGGCTCAAGGCTGCTGTCAACATATTTCAGACTGCAGGAAAACTGCTCAGTGGTGCTAATGTCAGTTGTGCCGTCAGCTGTAAGGCCATAAAATCGGCAGTGCGATGAGCGGGCAACAATTTCCCTGTGGATAGCGTGAGCAAACTTTTCAATTATTTCATTTTGTATAGTGTCCGACATCCAGTTGTCTCTTCCTTCTATCCACTTTCTTTCTTCAGGAAGATCATAGGTGCGCTCCAGCATCAGTTCATATAGTATTCCTTCACGTGCTGTGTCGCCTCTGAAGGCAATTCCCTTGCTGCCAAGGAATCGGATGGTCCTGAAGAGAAGCTCCAAACAGTGTCGGGCAGTAGCCTGCTTTCTGGCATGAGCGCTGGATAAGCGAGCATCTATGGGGATGTCATCCAAAGCCGCCAACTTTTGTATTGACTCGCTGTGCAGCTCTGATTTCTCATGCTCATTGAATTTTTCAGTGGCTTTACGCCAATTTGAAAAGCCGGCATTTATGAAGGGGTTGTCTTTCTTAAATTTGTCTCTTGGTATGACTTTTTTTCCAATTGCTTTTAGACAAACAAAACACAAAATGTGATCAGTATCTTCCACATAATGCAGCCACTGCCATCTAGCAAACCAAGCCGGTGCCACAGAACGTGAGAATGTTTCATTACCACAACGCCGTGCAGGAAATTTGAACCCGGATGTTGGCTGGAAGGGCTTTTCTAATTCAAATACGCTTGGTTGAGTTGCGGGTGTAGGGGCTGGGCCTGCCAGTGCACCTGCCATCAGAGGCGGGCGGACAGTCTCCTCACTCCGGCTGCTCTCCATCGTGGTGGTTACTGTACAAGTATTTTTCTTAACTGGTGGTGGTTTTCCAAAAAAATCCGAAATTCGTTTTTGTGCCATATTTTCTCCTCTTTTTTTGTCATTAGACTCTGTAAATGTACTAGTCTGCTGCTGCGAGCGGGATAGCTCTTTACTCGGCGACCACTAGCTTACTTGACGTTGCCATGACAACGTAACTTTCATGAACTTTTCAAAATCATTTAAAATAGTTATAAGAAATTTATAAATTGTGCAAAGTATTTTATTTATTAGGGTTGTCAGTTTTAACGCGTTATTAATGCGTTAACAAAACATATATATTTTTTTTATTTTTTTTTTTTTAACGCGCGTTAATGCTTTGTTTCCCCGCAGCGCTCTCCGGATATATATTTTTTCTTTCTTTCTTTTTACCCTCGGTGATTTTCCTAGTTCTCAGAATGCTAGAGACTAGCAAAACAGACCCGCGCTCTATGTTGCTCTACGTTTATTTCATGTGACCTTGGACTTCTTTTTTCTAAAGTTGTTTGTAACTTTCATGAGTCGCGGGTTGCAGTGTTGTCGGCTTGTTTCTGAGAGTGATGCCGTTTATTTGGGCTCTAAACTAAGTGACGCTGCCGCACTACAGAGTATGACCAACGGACATATCCCTCCGCCTCATAACGCGCTGCAGCGCATCCTCCTCTGACTGACATAGGAACCGAGGGAGTAAAGCTCTGTCCGTATTTTCTGCAGTTTACGGTTGCAATAACTGAGGATAACTGCTAAAAGTAGATTACGCGGTGCAGATCACCATTTTGAGCAGACATTGGTTTTGAAGATTATTTTTTTACACGCTGAAAACATTGTAGAAACCCAACCGATATTTTAATGCTTGTTAATTTGTTGTATTTTTTGTCTCTAAAATGTAAAATTGGTAATTACTTTATATGTAAATGCTCAATACCATGTCTGTCTTTGTTTAAGAGGGAAAAAAATATTTCGGTATGTAATGTTTATTTACACATTGTGTAAACATCAGGGCGTTATGATTAGTTATTTAGCCCATTATAGGCCAGAGTTTAACATTTTATGCCACCAGGACGTTTTCATTCCAATTCTGAAAAGTGCTTGAAAATAAAAAATAATATGTATTTTTTTGTACAAGCATGTTTTTACTAGTGTCATTTATTGCAAAATTGCATATTAAAATGCCCAAATAAGCCTTTACACTTTCAGAAATAAAAAGATAAAATATGCTATTGAGTATATCAATCGCATTTTGAGTTAACTATTGAAATTATGCAGTTAAAATTTTTAGTAGTTTGACAGCACTATTTAATATTTTTTTTATCTACCTCTCGCCACTAGGGGGTGCTGCAGCACCCCCACTTCCCGCGGCCATGGTCACAGGCCCTGTTTACAGAGTACTTAAATGGTGTAATTCCCATGCCGCACCACTAGTAGCGCTGTGATTTTTGAAGCTCCGGGTCAAATTGCCCAGAAGAAGAAAACAGCGGCTGGCGGAGGACTGTTTCGGCTGCAAACTGTTGTAAATAAACCCACAGCTATATCTGAACCCCCCCCCCCCCCCCCCCCCCATGCAACAGTTAAACCTTGTAGTGTGTAAATGGAGAGTACAAAGGCAACGCAAACCTGTTTTCACCGTGTAAACAGAGCAGGGACGTGCAGAGACCGTTGGAGGGGCAGGTGCTCAAAGTTAAAAGGGGGCACATGGGGCACGGATTTAAAACACGATACAGAAACATACCTTGCTATACATCCTGCTGAAATGTACCAACCCATACTATAAAGAATGTAACATGGAATCAAGGGCGTAGGTTTGATTTGAACTTTGATTTGAACTTTAACCCTAGGGACACTTCATTGCTCTGACATCATTGGTCCTACGCAGTATGCATGCTCCTATTTCTTTATGCTTGACTTGAGCGTCAGGGCGCGTTTCTTCTGTCTAAAGAGAAAAGCAGTATTTCTTACTACATTTATACAAATTTTATAAGCACGACACACACTAGATGCTTTTTGTTAATCTGGTGGCCTAGTGGTTAGAGCATTGATCTTGGGTCCCAGAGGTTCTGAGTTCAACTCCCACAGACTACCATTCTGGGTCCCTGAGCAAGACACTTAACCCCGATTGCTCCCCTGGCGCCGCACAGTGGCAGCCCACTGCTCACCAAGGGGATGGGTAAAGATGCAGAAGTGAATTTATCCATTGTGAGATCAATAAAGTTCTATTATTATTATAAATTATAAAGCAGCGCCCGATCTGATGAACGTTGAATTGAGACTTTTTTCCCACTTTGAAAAAGTTTGCATTTGAACTTACCAGCAACAGAGACCTATCAATTTTTACCATCTGCAACATTCCAAACACATTTCTTACATCATATATCTGAAGAGTAGATAACAGCTTCTCCTTACCTACATCTTCTCAGACAATTAAATTATTTCCCTAACAATAGTGAGTTGTCGATGTTTAAATGTGCAGTAAATCTTAATACATAAGGAGCATGGAGGACCCAATACTGTACTTTAAGTAAGATTGGTGACACCAAAACTGAATTGTTTCATGAGTGGTTGTCCATTTCATCACTCAAATGAGAACCACATACTATTGGTATATACTAGTAAGACTAATAAAGAACAGCAGATAAAACTTTAAGATATGTTAAGGCCTATATTAAATTAATTTTACGACCATATCAACAGATTAAATACTTTTTACTTTTTTGGTGTACCAAATTACCCTCGTAATGAAGTAATATTTTATGGATTAAGTCCCTGATGATAAGAATGTCTAGCTCCGCCCCTGGTTTGCACTAATTTACTAATAGACAGTGTGGAAATCTTTGTACAATAAAAGCAATGTAAATAGTGTTCCTCGGTTGTATTTGTCGTAATTCTAATTCTAGAAGTAGAAATAGTGAAATAAATAGCACTATCATTTTGTGAAATCCTAATTACGCTATTATAAATAAGTAAAAGTCTAAACAAAATATAGCAGTTGTTTAGGCAGCATATAGTGTTGTTGTGTTGTATATCTTATAAAAGAAATATCACCTGCTATTTATACCTGAACTGCATCAGAGGGTCAACAAAAAAATTTAACAATAATAGCAACAAAATATTGGTAAAAGGGAAACCCTCACCTTTTCTTTTTCAGGCAGCTGTGGCTAAGAATCAGAATTTTTAATAGTCTACAGTCTTTGCTTTTCCATCTTTCCAGCCGGCTTCAGAACTCCAGCCTGGCACAAAATATTTAGTTTTATAAAACAGATTAGGTTTCTGTTGATAAATGCATTATACTTCAGAATTAGATGCTATTTTGAGATGCTAACGTTGGTTACTTACATTTCTCAAGTTCCATAAATCAAAACTCTCTCGCCTGCTTCTTTACAGAACTGCACTCAGCAGCTTTCACCTATTTTACTGCAGATAATTAGTTTCTTAACTGGGACTAGTTCCGTGGCCTAGTATTAATTGTGGTAACCACAGTATTCCTGTATGATAACTGTAAAACTGAAATCTCCGCTCCAAGCAAGCACGCACACGGACAGACTAGAAAACAGCCAATCAGAAAGAGTATCCCTTTAGCTTCATTCTCCTGAATTTATTCTCATAAAGAATAAAAAAATTTAAAATAGTCTAACCTGGCCCTATTGGTCCAGGAGTGAAATAATTCTGCAAACTGTGATTATTCTGGAAATGTTCCCCCTTAATTCTCATAATATGATGTTTTTATCATAACATTATCACTTTTGTGTTTGTTTGTTTATTTTTTCTCATATTATTAATTTTACCTCTTTAATACTCACCCAAAAAGTCTGTTCCTAAAGGTTCACATGTGACACGGTTTTATGAAATAATGAAGACCACAATGTTTAGATTTAACAAATTGATCCTTATATTCATAACACATACACACACAAATATATATATATATATATATATTAGGGCTGGGCAACGATTAAAATATTTAATCGCGATTAATCGCACTGATTAATCGCGATTAATCGCGATTAATCGCATTGTATTTACAAACTCCAAGAATGAATTCAAAAGTAGTGTAAAGAGCACTTTTATTTTAATGTTCTGCTGCCATATGAACAAAAGTGTTGTAACATTTGTAGCACTTATCAGTAACACATATTTAGTGTAAAGCTCAACTTAAACATGTAAAACAAAAAATAGCAATAATAATAAATTAAAGCTTATTGCCACTGACAGGGAATTCTCTTTATGGGGAAAAAATCTACCAAAAACAGGCAATTTCTGAGGTAACAGCAGGGAGCAGCATTACCATTTTATGTTCAATACCAAAGTTTAACTTGGCAGTGGTTACAACTAACTTGTTTCTGTCATATTCGATGCTGGAAGAACTTTAAACTGAAATGCTTGCTAACTCGATATGCTTACGTTTATTTGACGTTAACACGCGGTTTTTTGTTGTTGCTTTCTCGCGCGCATATAGTGAATGGCAGGGGGAAAACAGGCAAAAATACATGGATACTTTGAAACGAGAAGCGACTTCACCGACGGCGTCGATGCAGACCCCCCCCCCCGCTCCGCTCCGCACAAAACTTGTTCCGGCCGCCAACTCACCGCCTTGCCTCGCCTCGCCTAAGCTCGCTCGCGGTACCTGCGGGAAACACCGCCTTCCGCATGTCAGCTGTGTTTTTTTCCGGCCAGCACCTTTCTTCCTCTTGGAATCTGAGGCTGGGCTGACAGCGAGGTTATTGGCGCATTATCGCCACCTACTGTTCTGATTCAAACCCCTACACCGCAGCAACAGACCTTCACAAAATAAAAGCATGTGAGCAACATGCGTTAACGCGCGTTAAAGAAAATATCGCCGTTAATAGTCTAATGAGTTAACGCGAAATTAACGCGTTAACTTGCCCAGCCCTAATATATATATATATATATATATATATATATATGTGTCTGTGTCTGTGTGTGTGTATGTGTGTTTGTGTGTGTATTTATTGCAGCACAGGAATGATCATCTTCTCAGATCCACGTTCACTACAACAGAACTCAACTTTTTTCTGCCACATACAATATGGCGGTGACGTTGACGTGCGAACCTGCGCCCTATGACGCGTCTACGTATATATGTCTGTGGGCAGGACCACTGAGCTATATTATACACTGGAGTGCTGATTTTGCCGAAAAACTGAAGTCACTGGCCGCCATCTTGCTACTCACTACTCTCACATAATCCCATAGGATTTGGTTGCAAAAACAAGCAGTTTTCTGACTGTGTCAAAATATTTCACAGGTAATTCTACAGTCAGTGGATGTACTAACACTATTAACTACTAGGAAATTAGGTGCTGAAATATTTTACATGTTATTCATATTAAATATATATATGTATATATAAGTATGTGTACATGTATATATGTATATATATGTATACACATATGTAAATATATGTTTTTGTACATTGTTATTTATATATTTAGAAATGTTAAACATATATATTTAAATGAATAAAATGCAAAATATTTCAGCACATAACTTTCTCAGTACTTGATATTTTTAGAACATAACATAAAAGTATATGGCATTTGACATTTTAAAAGTCTTAAGCCCCCCTGAACATGAGAAAATCCTCGTTATTCGATGCTGTAGCGCACATATTCCCTAGTTACTGGGGGGAAATAGGGAGTACCAATATGGCGGCTGGTGGCTTCAAAGCGACTCGTTCAAACAGACGGTGATTAGCACTCCAGTGTATAATATAGCTCAGTGGGCAGGACAGATTGGCCAGCGTGAGGCAGCGGAGCTGGGAGCTGCGAGAGGAAAAGTAGGGCAGAGTGAGGGTACGTTATGTGGATCATGTAACCAGCCACGGTAGATCTAAATTATTATTATTTTGGACATGCACCATGCACACACACACCAACAAACACCACACATAAAAAAAAAAAAAAAAAAAAAAAAAAAAAAAACCTGACAAAAGGGCACTTTGGGCACCAAGGGGCAAAGGGGCAGGTGCTCAAGCCCCCTCCGCCCCCCCCTCTGCACGTCCCTGAAACAGAGCCAGAGACTGTACTACAGCAATGCAAGTGTATCCAAAGCAGAGTTGTTAACTATAAATAACTGCCGAATTGGTCAAATTTCAAGTAGAGGACTTGCTGTATATTTATGACTTACCTTGTCACTCCTCAGTGCAGAAATACATTCCTCCGACAAATGACGACTTCTTAAAAAGTAATAAAAGGCGCCCCTCCGTCTCTCCTCTTCTCCATGACACTCAAATATCCCGCGAGCTGATGCCGGGTTATGTTGCGTTGTTATGAGACGAAAATGATGTCGTTTAAGCAAGATAAGTCTCTCATTAAAACAAGAAACTTTGCCGTTAAAGGGAGAAAGTTATATAGTTATAGGAAGTTGCCTTGTCAGCCGTCTGTGCGGCATGTTTCCAGTGTCCTCCACAGATGGATCTCATGGCTGATCCAAGGTTGGTGGTGTGGGCGTGAACCCGATAGGGGGCGTGTTCAATTTGCATATTTTCGAAACATTTAGATATAACATTTAACATTTAGATATAGATTTAACATTTAGATATAGATTTAACATTTACATTTAACATTTAGATTTAAATTTAACATTTAGATATAGATTTAACATTTACATTTAACATTTAACATTTAGATTTAAATTTAACATTTAGATATAGATTTAACATTTACATTTAACATTTAACATTTAGATTTAAATTTAACATTTAGATATAGATTTAACATTTAGATTTAACATTTAACATTTAGATATATATTTAACATTTAGATTTAAATTTAACATTTAGATATAGATTTAACATTTAGATTTAAATTTAACATTTAGATATAGATTTAACATTTAGATTTAAATTTAACATTTAGATATAGATTTAACATTTACATTTAACATTTAGATTTAAATTTAACATTTAGATATAGATTTAACATTTAGATTTAACATTTAACATTTAGATATATATTTAACATTTAGATTTAAATTTAACATTTAGATATAGATTTAACATTTAGATTTAAATTTAACATTTAGATATACATTTAACATTTAGATTTAACATTTAACATTTAGATATAGATTTAACATTTAGATATAGATTTAGCATTTAGATATAGATTTAACATTTACATTTAACATTTAACATTTAGATATAGATTTAACATTTAGATTTAAATTTAACATTTAGATATAGATTTAACATTTAGATATAGATTTAACATTTAGATTTAACATTTAACATTTAGATATAGATTTAACATTTACATTTAACATTTAACATTTAGATTTAAATTTAACATTTAGATATAGATTTAACATTTAGATTTAACATTTAACATTTAGATATATATTTAACATTTAGATTTAAATTTAACATTTAGATATAGATTTAACATTTAGATTTAAATTTAACATTTAGATATAGATTTAACATTTAGATTTAAATTTAACATTTAGATATAGATTTAACATTTACATTTAACATTTAACATTTAGATTTAAATTTAACATTTAGATATAGATTTAACATTTAGATTTAACATTTAACATTTAGATATATATTTAACATTTAGATTTAAATTTAACATTTAGATATAGATTTAACATTTAGATTTAAATTTAACATTTAGATATAGATTTAACATTTAGATTTAACATTTAACATTTAGATATAGATTTAACATTTAGATATAGATTTAGCATTTAGATATAGATTTAACATTTACATTTAACATTTAACATTTAGATATAGATTTAACATTTAGATTTAAATTTAACATTTAGATATAGATTTAACATTTAGATATAGATTTAACATTTAGATTTAACATTTAACATTTAGATATAGATTTAACATTTACATTTAACATTTAACATTTAGATATAGATTTAACATTTAGATTTAAATTTAACATTTAGATATAGATTTAGCATTTAGATTTAAATTTAACATTTAGATATAGATTTAACATTTAGATTTAAATTTAACATTTAGATATAGATTTAACATTTAGATATAGATTTAGCATTTAGATTTAACATTTAACATTTAGATATAGATTTAACATTTAGATTTAAATTTAACATTTAGATATAGATTTAGCATTTAGATTTAAATTTAACATTTAGATATATATTTAACATTTAGATATAGATTTAGCATTTAGATTTAAATTTAACATTTAGATATAGATTTAACATTTAGATATAGATTTAATATTTAGATATAGATTTAGCATTTAGATTTAACATTTAACATTTAGATATAGATTTAACATTTAGATTTAACATTTAACTATTTATTTTACTTTGTGAATTTCTGTCTTAAATGTGAGAAAAGGGAGTTAAATGTGAGGAAAGTGAGCTAAATAATCAAAATATATCAGCTATAGAATTTTATCTGAAATTTTACATTCGGCACCCCATACTGCTGGTGGTTTTATAAAGTTCTGTATATATAAAGCTAAATCTGATCAGCAAGAAAATCTCCAATAATCTAAATAAATGATGAAATAAAATCCTGAATTAGGATTCAAACATACATATCAAGTGTGAACCTGGTGATTCAGAGCTCAGTTTCCTGTAAATGCAAAGATAAGCAGAAAAGGGATCTATACATCCTTAAACACAGGTAGACTCACCTGTACTGTCAGAAGGGGCGGAGCCTCCAGTGAATCAGGTATGATATGATCAGGAGAAGCAGGTCCAGTCAGGTTCAGACTCCAGTCAGTTTAGATCAGAGCAAAACAAGGTGAAGAATCTGGATCAGGGTGAGTGTTAACGTCTTCTGGTTTCTCTTTCAGTGGATTTTCTCCCTGTGAGCTGAACCAGTAGCAGAACTCAGTCTGGTTCTCCTTCAGCTTTAATTCTTCATATTTTAAAACAATATTTTTATTTTCTAACAGACGGGCTGAAACTGACAGAGAAGCAGGAAGTTAAAACCTTTGTTTTCTTAGCGGGAATCTTGGACCGACCCGTTTGTCCTGATTCTTTAGCTGTGAGCTAATTATTATTATTATTATTTATTTATTATTATTATTTATTTATTATTAATATTCTTATTATTATTACTATTAGCTCACAGTCAGTTCCTGTTTTCTCTCAGACTGACTGAAGTCACAAGATGGAGGAATGTGATCAGAACCAGGAGGACAAAGCAGAGCAGCTATAATAATGAAGTCAGTAATAACCTAATAATAAAGAAGTAATGTTCCTGTATGTGGTGAACCTGGTATTCAGGCCGACACAGCATAGGGTTTAAAAGTTTTATTATTAAATGTGTGATAGTGGCAGAAGAGGCAGGCAGGCAGGAAGAGGAGAAGAATGAAGGCTGCTGACAGGAGATCCCAGCAGGAATGAGCAGATGACCAGATGCAGCAGGTGGAGACTGACTTGACCAGACAGAGCATGCAGAGGAAGACTTGACCAGAAGCTGCAGAGGAAGACTTGACCAGAAGCTGCAGAGGAAGACTTGACCAGAAGCTGCAGAGGAAGACTTGACCAGAAGCTGCAGATGAAGACTTGACCAGAAGCTGCAGATGAAGACTTGACCAGAAGCTGCAGAGGAAGACTTGACCTGAAGTCAAGTAAATAATAAAAAGTGAAGTTTTCACTGATTTCTCTTTATGTTCTGGTCTCTGAGCGGTTCTGACTCGCAGCAGAGGGACCAGCATATTTATTTCTTATTATTTAATTATTATTTAAGGTTCTGAAAGGTTTCAGAAGCGCTGCTTTGACTGAAGGCTCTCTAACAGGAGCCGGCTCCAACATGTGAGCGGGCCGCTGTGTTCAGAACCAACACATCAGAACTTCAGAGGAAATGTTCCCTCCTTCATTCACTACATCTGACCTCACTCTGGATGTTTCTACAGACCTGGAACATGATTCCAGTTTAGACCTGAAAAGGTTTCACACTCAGTTTTAGCTTCATTTTCTAAATAAACCAGAACTTCTCCAGATGGTTCTGAGGAGATCAGCCAGCAGACATCAGGAGGTGCATGAAGTAGTGAAGGAGAGGACAATCCAGACCCAGATGGTACCTGCTGAACTCAGGTTCCTCTGGTCCTCTACACACATGATGGGAATCAGCTTTCTGCTTTACAGACACTGACTGGACCTGAACCACTGGGAACTGACTGGTTCTGGTTTCTCTCTCAGGCTGACTGAAGTCCAGAAGATGGAGGATTGTGATCTAAAGGAGGACAGAGCAGAACCTCCAGGATCCAGCTGTCCATCTATGAGGAGTGACTGGTCCAGAAAAAAACCTCCAGACTTCAGTGAAGAACCTGGACCCTCAGAGTAAGAACCCAGTTTCTAACTGATCCATGTGACTCCACAGAGATATAATATCTAGAATATTAACTGGTTGATCTTCAGCGTCTCTCTGGTTTGGACCTTGTTCAGCTTGTGGTTCTGCTGATGCATCAGGAGGTTACCAAGTCCAGATGCATCAGAAGAGCCACAAACATCCTCAAAGACTCCTCCCACCCAGCTCATCACTGTTCAGACTGGTGCCTTCAGACCAGCGGTACCGGTCCATGAAAGCCAGAACCTCCTGGATGAAACATAGTTTTCATCCATGGACCATCAGAGCTGTCAGCTGAGACCAGTAATAATTCCTGCTGATGCTGTTTTTAGGGACAAATATCAGGTCCAGTCCTACTGGGAACTTTTTCTGACCAGAGCAGCATTTGTTGTCAGTCATGCTGCTGCTATTAACTACTAGCAACAACATGACGGAGTCTAGCAGCAACAAGGAATGTTAGTAGTAGCAGTATGGTGAAGTCCAGCAGCAAAAACAAGGAGGTCCTGGCTTTGAAACTTCTTTCTGCATGAAGTTTCTCATGCGTGGGCTCTCTCCAGGTTTCATGGTCTTCCAGCATTACAGGATGAGAAGCATAGGGCACACTTGCACTGTCTGGGCTGTTTGCCCCAATCTGAATGACATGACCAGAACAAGCAGATGGACCCAGTTCAGATTAATGATCAGCATAAACCACTTTATCATTGGAATAAAGGTTCATTCTGATTGTACTTAATCCAATCACAGTATTCATATTGTTGTGTTTACATCACACATTTCTATACCTATCAGCCTTTATTCTGATTCCTTATGTCAATGTAAACATAGCTACTGTGAGCCATCAGCTGGGGAACTAAGAGAAGATGTTTGTCAGAGTTTTACACAGGATGTAATCAGCCTCCTGCTTTACAGGATGGTTCAGAGAGAAAACTGGAACTGAATCACATGTTAACTGTCTGTTTCTCTCTCAGTGGGGCTTCAGGCCTGGAAACACAGAGGAACATTTGGAGGAACATGAAGGAGAACAGTGCAGCGTCTCCAGCACCCAGCTGTGTTTCTCTGCAGAGTGACTGGTCCAAAGATCCTCCTATATTCTTCAATAATGGTCCTGGACCCCCAGATCAAAGGTAAGACAGCTGTCAACAACTATTATAATCATGTGTGAGACACTATCAGCCTCTGATACATATAAACTAAGTCACACTGAAGCTGAAGCTGAGAAGTTCAGCTGCAGGAAGGAAGGCTGCAGGACGTCCAACAAGCTCCAGGAAGGTTCTCCACTGAGAGGGAAGATACAGAATCCTGTAGCCTCCAGTTCAGAGCTTGCTCTCCACTGGCAGCAGGTAGATGTGAGTGCATCAGTACAGAGTAGGCTGAAGAATTTCACACAAGGAGATCCACCAAGAAGCCACTTCTGTCCAACAAATCCATCAAGGAAATGCTGCAGATCTGCAGGATGGACAGAAAAAGAACCAAAGAATATTTGAGTTAGTATATCATAATAACTTTCCATAGTGTTCTCAGGAGAAGGGTCATTTCATTCATCATTTCTCAGAGCTTCAGAAGTGGTTTTACAAATCTGGAAACCTTGCCAGTTTTGAAAGAATCCCATATTATCAAATTAAGCCACCAGACATTAGAGAGAAAACTGCAACAAAGCGGCTTTGGCAGAGAAAAAAATAAGACATCTTTTAATGAGCAACAACTACAAGGTTCTGGTGGACAGCATGGCTACAGGTGGATGCATCAGAAACGTTGAATGGCTGAGATCATCACAGACAGAGAAACCTTGTGAGGCGACTAATAGATCCAAATGGGGTTGACCTGAGGGCAAGAAATCGCTTTAGATGGCGCTCATGTGTCAGTCGTAGACCAAACTACGTATGACGTATTGATGGGGATGACAAACTAAAGCCCTATGATACATGCATAGATGGCCTCTCAAGAAAAATTATTTGGTTAGTAGCAAAAGGTCGTGTGTAATTGTAAGTAGGCTTAATTACATTAATGTGTTGTAATTTGTTTCTGTTTTACTTAAAAATAGTAATACATTTTAATTTCTTTCAAAGTAGAGGTCAAGGTCTATCTAGAATTCCTCAGTATTTAATTAAATTTGTGAATATAGTAGCTTTTGTTCAAAACAACATTCATTAGTACCAAAAATATTTAGGTTATCCTTTTTCTTATCCACACCAGTTCAGGACACTATTGATCATGTGGACAGCAGTGTTAGAAGCACTGGAAGAGTTTTAATCAGATTATTCCTTAAAGGTAGCCGTTGTTAAATCTATATTTTGTTTTCTGTAATTTTGTTATTGTCCTGTAGTGTTGTCACAATACCAAAAGTTTGGTATTAGTACCAATATTAACATGTATTTTGATATTTTTTCAACACTTTTGTTAAATAAAAAGAGGACACAAAAATATAATTGCTGACTTTATTTGAATAAAACAAATCTTGGAACAATAACATATCAATCAGTAAATAAAGTAAAAATACCACAAAGACCGTTAGACAATTTTTAATTAGGAGATCAAAGTCATAATGTTGCCAGAATAAAGCGGTGATGATTTGACAGTGAAGTCTTGATATTACCAGAGAAACTTCTATAATGAGAAGAATCCTTCAATAGTTATTAAGATCTGATGTGACGTGATCAGCTCTTTTATTGGGAATAAAAGTTCATTCTGATTGTACTTAATTCAATCACAGTATTCATATTGTTGTGTTTACATCACACATTTCTATACCTATCAGCCCTTTATTCTGATTCCTTATGTCAATGTAAACATAGCTACTGTGAACCATCAGCTGGGGAACTAAGAGAAGATGTTTGTCAGAGTTTTACACAGGATGTAATCAGCCTCCTGCTTTACAGGATGGTTCAGAGAGCAGCTAGCTGGGAAAACTGGAACTGAATCACATGTTAACTGTCTGTTTCCCTCTCAGCTGGGCTTCAGGCTGGGAAACACAGAGGAACATTTGGAGAAACATGGAGGAGAACAAAGCAACGTCTCCAGCACCCAGCTGTGTTTCTCTGCAGAGTGACATGTCCAAAGATCCTCCTATATTCTTCAATAATGATCCTGGACCCCCAGATCAAAGGTAAGACAGCTGTCAACAACTATTATAATCATGTGTGAGACACTATCAGCCTCTGATACAGATAAACTAAGTCAGACTGAAGCTGAAGCTGAGAAGTTCAGCTGCAGGAAGGAAGGCTGCAGGACGTCCAACAAGCTCCAGGAAGGTTCTCCACTGAGAGGGAAGATACAGAATCCTGTAGCCTCCAGTTCAGAGCTTGCTCTCCACTGGCAGCAGGTAGATGTGAGTGCATCAGCACAGAGTAGGCTGAAGAATTTCAGACAAGGAGATCCACCAAGAAGCCTCTTCTGTCCAACAAATCCATCAAGGAAATGCTGCAGATCTGCAGGATGGACAGAAAAAGAACCGAAGAATATTTGAGTTAGTATATCATAATAACTTTCCATAGTGTTCTCAGGAGAAGGGTCATTTCATTCATCGTTTCTCTGAGCTTCAGAAGTGGTTTTCCAAATCTGGAAACCTTGCCAGTTTTGGAAGAATCCCATAATATCAAATTAAGCCTCCAGACATTAGAGAGAAGACTCCAAAAAAGCGGCTTTGACAGAGAAAAACTAAGACGGACCATGCAGAGGTGGCATCTTTTAATGAGCAACAACTACAAGGTTCTGGTGGACAGCATGGCTACAGGTGGATGCATCAGAAACGTTGAATGGCTGAGATCATCACAGACAGAGAAACCTTGTGAGGCGACTAATGGATCCAAATGGGGTTGACCTGAGGGCAAGAAACCGTTTTAGATGGCGCTCATGTGTCAGTCGTAGACCAAACTACGTATGACGTATTGATGGGTATGACAAACTAAAGCCCTATGGTACATGCATAGATGGCCTCTCAAGAAAAATGATTTGGTTAGTAGCAAAAGGTCGTGTGTAATTGTAAGTAGGATTAATTGCATAAGTGGGATATAATTTGTTTCTGTTTTACTTAAAAATAGTAATACATTTTAATTTCCTTCAAAGTAGAGGTCAAGGTCTATCTAGAACTCCTCAATATTTAATCAAATCTGTGAATATAGTAACTCTTGTTCAAAACAGCATTTAATTGTACCAAAATATTTAGGTTATCCTTTTTCTTATCCACAGCAGTTCAGAACACTATTGATCATGTGGACAGCAGTGTTAGAAGCACTGAAATGGTTTTAATCAGGTTATTCCTAAAAGGTAGTTGTTGTTGAATCTATATTTTATTTTGTGTAATATTGTTATTGTCATGTAGTGTTGTCACAACAATACCAAAAGTTTGGTATTAGTACCAATATTAACATGTATTTCGATATTTTTCAATACTTTTTCAAATAAAAAGAGGACACAAAAAGTATAATTACTGACTTTATTTTAACAAAACAAATTTTAGAACAATAACATATCAGTAAATAAAGAAAGTCCAAATACCACTAAGACAATTAGAGAATTTTTGGTTAGGAGATCAAAGTCATAATATTGGCAGAATAAAGCAGTGATGATATGAGAGTAAAGTATTGATATTACCAAAAAAACTTCTTTAATGAGAAGAAATCGTTATCAGGATCTGATGTGACATGATCAGCTTAAACAAACTGCAGACAGCCTGAGCCGAGAACACAGAGGTAAGACTGCTCTCTCTCTCTTCAGGCAGGAGTTATTTTAGTGCATCGACGGTTCAGTGAACTTCTTGATACGTCCTGCAGTGATTTTCACATGTTACCTAATTGGTTTGAATGTGTCTGCAAATATTCAACATCTTAACAGAGGCAGATGTAAATTAAAGAACCAAACTTCATATTATAGAATGTAGAGTAAAATCAAATTAGCTTAAATAATGTAGAACAACATTAAGTATTTGTTTCAACCCATTCACAATGCAAATTCTGAGATAAACAACAGTATGAGGAGGAGAAAGCAGAGAGTATTTTCGGGTCAAGTGACCAGGTCACCCCCCATCAGTGTTTCCCCTACCATCCCTATCAATATAAACAGAGGTTCCCTAAAATTTATTCTAGCTGAACAATATATGACAACTTTTACCTCCTTTTTATTGTCTGTCAGGAAACATCAGTCATGATAGAAGAGCCCACATAAGAACCCCTGTTTTAAAATCTCTCCACTGGCTCCCTGCAGAGCATCGAATAAACGATAAAACTCTGGCTTTGACAGTCACAGCACAGCATGGGCAGCAACCCCACATCTGTGACTTGATCCACATTTAATTCCCTCCAGCTTGTAGCCTGAGGTCCTCAGAGCAGAATCTGCAGATGTTCCCTCAGACTCACTTTAAGACCCAAGGAGATGGATCCTTGCAAGCTGTTGGACCAAGATTGTTGAAAGATCTCCAGCATTACCTGCAATCACTGGATTGTGTTGATGCTTTTTAAAAAGTAGCTGAAGTTGTAAAAATCTGTACTTAAAGGAACGATGAGTAATAATGACACCTAGTGGTTAAAATCAGAAAAACAATGCCTTGCAAAATCAAGGGCCCTTTTGACCACCATACTCAAGTACTTTGTTAGTGCTCACCTCTGCTTACTACAGAAAACAATGAAATACATCAAGCCAGACATCATCGATGTTCTGAGGTTCTGTTCTGACCCAGCTTCTGGTCTGGTGTTTGTGGTGGACCTTCATGAACATCTCCAGCTTCAGGAGGACAGCCCCACCCTGTTGGTAGTGAACTGTTTTACTGATGAAGAAATGTCTTCACAGATGGAGGAAGAGGAGCAGCATTGGTGAGGAGGAGCAGCGGTCCTGCTGTGCTTTGTGTCAGAAGGTCCTGATGGATCCGGTCTCTACCAGCTGTGGACACTGGTTCTGCAGACAGTGCATCACGTCATACTGGGTCCAGTCTGCTCCATCAGGACCCTCCTCCTGCCCCCAGTGTGGGAAAAGACCCAGAGGAGGAGCTGGACTGCTGGCAGCCAATCAGAGCAGCTGTGCTCCAGGTGAGACTGAACATCTCCAATCAGAACTTCCTTCTATCGTCTCTGTTGAACTAATTCCACGTCTTTAGTTGGGATTTGGAAATTCAAGTGTTTAAAAGTCTTTCTGTGATCAATTATTTCCCCTGAATCTCTGGATTTCCAGCTGCTGTAAATGTAACGTCTGTGTTCAACCCAACAACCTATTGGGTTTGCTTTGAAGTGGTTCTGTTTTCAGCCCTTTGTGCTAAATGCATTAAAACTGAACATCTCCTTAAAGCTGCTGCTCATTTTGATGGAAACAAAAAGGTGGAGAAAACAACCTGCTGCACTGCTGCTTTACAGAAAGAGGGAAGGAAAGTCTGAGAGACAGAAACCTTTATTTACTCTGACAATAGATCCCAGATTACAGGAGATATATTTGTAGAAACATGGAATATTTCTATCTGCTGTTTACTTCTAAAGGGCCAAATCAGTCCCATGTCATTTCTAATCTGTAATTATTCTTTAAAAACATCCAATCCAGTCTCTGAGTGAGAAAAGCATCTGAAATGTGAACACTACCTGATCCAATGAGCTGTTTCTCTGGCAGATTAGAGCATTTCCTCCAGATTTCCTTCATTAAGGCTGAAAATGCTGCCAGGAAACATTTTCTGTCTCTCTGCCTCTTCTGTAGCTGCTGTGTTTGTGGGAGAAGGTCAGATAGAAACAGAGAAATGAGGACAATGGTGACCTGATGCTAAAGAGTTCATGTTGCTGAAAGCTGCTGCATGTTTCTGTCAGCATTTCTTCATCTGATCTGCTTTGTGAATCAGATCCTGACAGTGAACAGATACTGGCCACAAAGCAGAGGCAGAACTCTGCTGTCTGACCATCTAACAAGGTTCTGCTTCTAAGGATGGATCCCATTGGTTAGCATCACATCATGTGAACTAAGAGACCTTCTAATGATAACACCTCCTGATGTTCCAGATGTTTCTGTTCCAACTTCATCACTAAATCATGTTTTTCCTTCAGTTGTCTTTTCTTCTCTGTTCCAGCAGATGTTGGTCTGCAGGAGGTTCTAGAGGAACATAAGATCAGTCTGAGGAGGAGATGTGAACGTGTGACTGAAGGAAGTGATGAACCAGGAAGTAGAACCCTCCTCAACAGGATCTACACTGATCTCTACATCACAGAGGGACAGAGTGAAGAGGTTAATACCCAACATGAGGTGAAGCAGCTGGAGAGAGCTTCCAGGATCCAGAACCTCCATGACTCTCCAATCAGGTGCCACGACATCTTTAAAGCCTTACCTGACCAACATGGAGCCATCAGAGTGGTTCTGACCAACGGCGTCGCTGGTGTTGGAAAAACCTTCTCAGTGCAGAAGTTCACTCTGGACTGGGCCGAGGGCTTGGAGAACCAAGATGTCCGTGTGGTGGTTCTGCTGTCGTTCAGGGAGCTGAACCTGATCAGAGGTGAGCAGCACAGTCTTCTCACGCTGCTCCATGTTTTCCATCCAACCCTCCAGAAGCTCCCAGCAGAGCAGCTGGCTGCCCACAAACTTCTCTTCATCTTTGACGGCCTGGATGAAAGCAGACTTTCTCTGGACTTCAACCACAGTCGGCTTGTTTCTGACGTCACACAGAAGTCATCAGTCGACGTTCTGCTGACAAACCTCATCAAGGGGAACCTGCTTCCCTCGGCTCTGGTCTGGATCACCTCCAGACCTGCAGCGGCCAATCAGATCCCTCCTTCATGTGTTGCCAGGGTAACAGAGGTACGAGGCTTCACCGACGCCCAGAAGGAGGAGTACTTCAGGAGGAGGTTCAGTGATGAAGAGCTGTCCAGCAGAATCATCTCCCACATCAAGACCTCCAGGAGCCTCCACATCATGTGTGGAATCCCAGTCTTCTGCTGGATCACTGCTACGGTTCTGGAGAACATGTTGACCACAGAGCAGAGAGGAGAGCTGCCCAAGACCATGACTGACATGTACTCTCACTTCCTGCTGGTCCAGACCAGGAGGAAGAAGAACAAGTACCATGAAGGACATGGGAGGAGTCCACAGGAGCTGATGGAGGCTGACAGGGAAGTTCTCCTGAAGCTGGGGAGGCTGGCGTTAGAACATCTGGAGAAAGGAAACATCATGTTCTACCAAGAAGACCTGGAGCAGTGTGGTCTGGATGTCACAGAGGCCTCGGTGTACTCAGGAGTTTGTACAGAGATCTTCAAGAGAGAGAGTGTGATGTTCCAGAAAGCAGTCTACTGCTTTGTTCATCTGAGCATTCAGGAGTTTCTGGCTGCAGTCTACATGTTCCACTGCTTCACCAGCAGGAACACAGAGGTGGTGGAGAAGTTCCTGGGGGGATACTATAGTTACTCTCTGGAGGACTTCCTGAAGAGCATCATGGAGAAATCCCTCAGAAGTGAAAATGGCCACCTGGACCTGTTTGCTCGCTTCCTTCATGGCCTCTCTGTGGAGTCCAACCAGAGACTCTTAGGAGGCCTGCTGGGTCAGACAGAGAACAGTCCAGAAACCATCCAGAGAGTCATCGACAACCTGAAGAAGATGAACACTAGTAGAATCTCTCCTGACAGAAGCATCAACATCTTCCACTGTCTGATGGAGATGAAGGACCTCTCAGTTTATCAGGAGATCCAACAGTTCCTGAAATCAGAGAACAGATCAGAGAAGCTCTCAGAGATCCAGTGCTCAGCTCTGGCCTTCATGCTGCAGATGTCAGAGGAGGTTCTGGATGAGTTGGACCTGGAGAAGTACAACACAACAGAAGCAGGACGACTGAGACTGATTCCAGCTGTGAGGAACTGCAGAAAGGCTCGGTGAGTCCAGATGTCTTCATTGAGTGATGCTGATTCAGCACTATTGTCATCCTGTTTATTCTTCATTATTCAAGTTGCTTCTGGACGTTTTTGGGTCTTTAACTACAAACATTTTATCTCTCTGTCCTCTGCAGGACATTCATTATTTCCTTGCTTCCTTCCTCTCTAATCCATTCATCCTCACCTTATCTCTACTCATCTGTTCTCCTCACATCTCTTCATCCTCCCAGTTTAATGTTCTTCATCTCCTCATTATTGCATTCTTCCCTCTTCCTCCTTCCACAGCTTCCTCCTCAAGCCACCTTCAACCTGCTCCTCTTTCTGCATCTCTTTGTCTAATCTACCTGCTCCATCCTGTTCTGGTCTCCTACATCTGGGGTCCCCACAGTGGATCATTTCATGTGGAGTGAGGGAAGTGATGTTAGAAACAGTGTTGTATAGTAACAAAGTATAAATACTTCACTACTGTACTTAAGTATATTTTGGAGTACTTTATACTTTCCTCAAGTATACATTTTTTTGATGACTTTCACTTTTACTTCACTATATTTTCGAACTTAATTGCATACTTTTACTCTGATACATTTTCAATGTTTGGTTTAGTTACTCATTACAAAAAAGAGAGAGACGCACGCAATTTGTATAGCACCGACCATACTTGAAGAAGAAAAACTGAAAGCTTACAAAAAGGTTGTATTTTCTGTCTAAACTTGGTCTAAATTTCTCCTGCACTTGGTTGTTTATAATATTTTAAGTGAATTTGACCTTCAAAGTTTACCAAAATGTAAAAAAATGTCATTCAAACTGCATTTGCTTTGTTTTACATTACTTGAGTACATCTATTTTTACAGTAATTTTCATACTTAAGTACAAGACATTTCAGAAACTTTAAGACTTTTACTCAAGTAAAATTTCAGTCAGTGACTTGGACTTCTACCAAAGTCATATTTCGGAGAGATACCTATACTTTTACTTGACTCCGAGATTTCAGTACTTTATACAACACTGGTTAGAAACCATCACAGGTTTGACATCAGTGACCTTGGCTGAGTTAAAGGAGGGAACAAGGCTTCACTCTCTGCTGATCTCACTGCTCTGCAGCTTTCAGATCTCCAGAGTTGATCACGTCTGTGGAGAGAAGTTATGACATTATTATAGCAACATAAGAGCTTTATAATATTTATATTCATCAGTGATTTATATAACCCTTTGCATGACTAATAAAGAAGACCAAAGTGCTTTACAATAAAACATACTGAAATGAACAAAGTGAAGCATAAAATTGTTTGCCATTACCCACTGTTTTAATTTATTTATTGTTTAATAAATAACTCTCGGTCTGTTAAGTATTGTCCAGTGAATATCAGCCCAAACAGCTGATATAACAAATAGTTGAAAGGAATTATTCAAGCACTGGCGATCTTTTAACAGCAAACTCTGCATAGACATAGAATAGAGTGACAACTTCTCTTCAAGAAGTTGTCAACATTTGATACCTGTTTCAATCCATGCACAATGCAAATCCTGAATTAATCAACATTATTAGATAAGATAACATTTTAAAGAATGATTTGCTCAGTAGAAATCAATCTTTAGGACACTTGATTTTATTAATGCAATCATTCCTCCTGGACGTTAGGTGGTGTTGGAGCGATCGGTCACTTGATGGGTTAACCCTAAAGTTATACATAACACCATTAAATCAAATTAATGTTCCATATTAATGTGGAAATAATGCTCATTGTGCTATCAAATGATGACAGAGTGAAACAAAAAACAAGCATTATGAGTAATGAATTTGCTTTGAGTGTCACGAACCAGAGACAGATGGACCCAGTATTCAGCCAGACAAGAGAGGTTTTAAGCAAAAAACAGGATTTAATAATAAAACAGGGACAGGCAGACTCAATGATCAAAAGGGCAGTCCAAAAAAGGCAGAAGTACAGACAAGGATAAGGCAAACTCAGAATATCACAAGGCAGGTCCAGGGGTCCGTTCTTCGTACGTCGCTAACTCAGTTAGCAGGATTTCATTGTTGACGATTTGGCATGATCTTGGATCGTTTGGTTCTTCGAAAGACATCCTGCACTTGTTGTCATAGCAACAAGTGCGCCAGCTTGAGCCTGCTCGAGAGCAGGTTTATTTCATGTAAACAAGATTAGATCACGGCTGTATAAGCGGAGGAGATAGGGAAGTCTGTCAAAGCCATGTCCATTTTTACGACAGCAACCTGTTGCGGAAGGTGCAAGAATAATTTGCAGAGTTTTTCGAATTAATCACGTATTGCGCAATAGACAGGATCCTTTAGCGCAGCGCGACAGTGTAATTGTAGAGAGATTTTCTTGGTGGCTGTTATAAACAGACAAGCACATCATTTAACAGTGGCTTTTAAAGAAGAAAAAGTGGTGTTGGAGCCATAAATCTAAAATATTTAAGTTATTTGTATGATGGTTTGGTTTTTATTTTTATCCTATAGTAAGAAGATTTGTTTGGGCCATTTTATTGTGAAGTTTAGTTTTACTTTGAAAGGCTTGCTTCCTGTCGAGCCGTATATTGTATTAGAAAAAACTATGGATGGATTATCTAGACATGGAGCAATACAGTTTTACCATGTAAACTGTGGATGACTTGGAAAAGGAAGATTTTAATTTTTTATGGATAAAGATTTTTTTTTGTTAAAATTCCCAGTTTGCACGTGTCCTTTACTTCCCGTGTCTAAGGAATGACACTGAAATTTGGATCTCTTGACATAACAAGTGTCTTTTTAAAATAAAGTATAATAATTAAAGGCTACCATTTTGTAGAATATTCTTGTATTTCACTTTTACTTGTCCCCATGATCTAGTGGGTCCTGTGGAGGCTCTGATATAAAAGAACAAAGTAAATATGAAGTTATTAAAATGCAAAAATTCATACTGTAGAAAGTGATAGAAACATCTACCATGGACAGTATTTACGCATTAATTTGTCTGCTGCTTTTTGCCAGCCCTCTCTCTTCGCTTTAGCAAATTTTTTGGTGTTTTAATTAATGACTCAAATTCGGCATAACCTTCCATTAAAAGCTCATGTTCTGCTTGGGAGACAAAACTGTGGGCGTTCTTTGGCCATGCTGAACAGCCAATAGCAGCGTTGCTGATCATTGTTTCTACTATCGATACATTTCCCCTTTTAAACAAACGCATGAACGCGCAGTTGTCTCAGATAACTCAATCCAGCCATACTAATCGTAAACAACAGGTGTGTTGGAAGAACCCAATTAGCCGGATCAGGATTCGCCGGATGAAATCATCTTGGATGTCTCATTTGATCTTGGATGTTTTAAGCAACGTACGAAGAACGGACCCCAGGTCAGAAAAACAGGTAAGCAATCATTCAGGGCAAGAAAATCAGGTTTAGGGATCAGGCTGGCTCAGAGTCAAAAAGGCAGGTCGGTATCAACAGGGTTATCAGAAATAAAGCGCTGGATAAGACTCACCATGTGGTTTGAATTGATCTGGCCGATTGCAGGAGGAAGAGGCAGGTATAAGTAGGGGAGTGAGCAGGTGAATGGAGTGAAGACTAATTACTGACATGGGTGGAGCTTATCAGGAACAAGGAAGTGACTGGAAGAAAACTGACACTGATTGGATGGTGACTGGAGAAGAGGAGTGACTGGGTGTTGTCTACGAGGTGAGCTGGCAGATAGCTGGCAGGTGAACTGACTGACTGATTAAAGGCTGGATACAGAGAAGTAAACAGAGCAGGCCAAGTGAAGTGATAATAAACAAAATCAAACCACAATAAAATCCAAACTAGACCATAACCCAAAACAGAACCAAAACCTAACACTAAACAGAACACAAGCTATAACAGAAACAAAACAAGAAAGAACCCAAAACCAAAACTGAGCTTTAAAGCTGGAGAGTTTAACTAATAGATCAAAATAAACAAACAGTCAAAACAAAAACCCAGATCCTGACATTGAGTGAACCCAACATTCAGCCAGACTTGGAGCTGCGCTCAAAAACGGTTTTATTTTACAGACTTGAAAGGGGAAAAAACAGGAAAAAAAAACTGAGTCCAAACTCGACCGAGCTGGTTAAATGATGATAAGCAGACACAACAGGGAAGGGAGGTACACCGGTCAGAACAGAGTCCAAGGCACACAATCCAGAGTAACCAGGTTCCAGGCTCCAGAGACAGACAGGGCAGGTTCCAGACGGGGAGACAGGACCAAACAGGATCAGTGAGGCTCAGAGACAGAAGGGAGAGACAGGTCGGGCAATAAACGGGCAAACAGGCAGGGACACAGAATAAATGGAAAGCTGGGAGGCTCTTACCCTTGGCTTGAGAAGAGACGTTCTGGCAAAGTGCAGAGAACTGAGGCAGGTATGAATAGGCAGGCGGACAGGTGAGCACGGAGGGACTAATGAACCAAAACCAGGTGGAAGTGATCAAGGAGGAGAGAACTAAAAAGCTGACAGGACAAGTGGACAGGAACAGAAACTACCCCAGATTTAATAAGAACAGAAACAACCCTGAAGTACAAACCTAAAACAGAAGATAAAGCTAAGACTAGAACTTAATAAATAACAGGATAAACTAAAACATGAGGCCCCATGAGGGATTAAGCGGGTCAGAAAATAGATGGATGGATAGATATTTGGTCACCACGGTAACACTGATGATACTTTAGTCTTCATTCATCCAACAAAAACCTGAAGAATTACCTGAAAAGCGTCCATCATTGTTTATCTGATCATGTATCTATTTATCAATGTTCTCTATGTCCCAGAATAATTTACAGGACAGAGATTGGAATAAGCTGAACAAGCGAAACATCATTAACAACAACAAACTATGGAAGAAAAATAAACCCTGAAGATTTATTATGATAATAAAAAACTGTTGATAGACCTTTGTCAGACAGGAGAGGTATTAAGCAGAATATTTCTGATGTTATAGTTGCTTTGAGCTGCACTGTTAACTTTGCAGCAGTGGACGACTGACCTGTTTTAAACATAGTTTGAAACATTTAGGGTAAAAATGTGCTGCATAGGTAAAGCAACCATGATTGCTCTATTGTCTCTGTAATTGGAGATGTAAATGAATAATTGATCATTCTGAACTCTCAGCTAAGGGGATGAGTGCAGACTTTGATGGAAGTGAATAAAGAAGTGAAAAAAGGCGGTACAACTCAAAGAGTGACAATTGGACTTAGAGGAAAGCGATGTGTCAGGAAGTGAGTTTGAGGAATAGAAGTGAATGTGGAGAAAATTAAAAAGACGGAATATAGTAGAGGTTGACCGATAAAAGTTTTTTAAGGCCGATACAGATTATTCTGACATCAGGCAAACCGATACCAGATAAGGGGGCTCATTTATTTTATTTTTTTGGCCGATTGTTGAAGCCAATACTGCTTTTTCTTCTTCCATTTACATGATAAGAATGACACAGTGATAAAAAGTGTTACACAAGTGTCAATTTAAACAAAAAATTTAACATTTATAATTTTTTGCAGTTTTGCAAAGTTTTTTTTACTTTCCATTTTAGGCCATTTTAGGTCGCATTTCTGGCCTTCCCACTAGTAATGGTTTAATAAAACTGTAACCATTTCTGGTGCCTTCTTCTCTTGGATTCCAATCGCAGCGAGTCGACTTGGAGGCGTCTTTTCAGAAGCCTGACTGTCTCTGATTGGCTAAGGGGTGGAGTCACATTTTGTATAACAGTATGCCAGAATTCCCCTGAACTTATATAGTGCTTTTCCAGTCATGCTGACCACCCAAAGTGCTATATGGAAGCTCTCAAATCAATACTGTGGCCCAGCATGGAGGTGGACATTTGTTATGTTTCGTAGTGGACAAGAAAATTCAGACGGTACCCAAAGAAATGATAAGTTATTAATGGAGCTCCGTTTTAATGGCGACGGAAGGCTGCCAGCAAGCAGCACAACAACACCGCCGAGTGAAGATGAAGATGAAGAGAAGGAAAAGTGATTGTCACAACCTGATCTGCACCAGTAGCACGATCCGTACCATCAGCTCCTTTGGGCATGCACAAACACAATACGGTTAATTTTATAACAACTGTAATTATTTTGCACAAAAAATATATTGTATTAGAAAATTGTTTATTAAACTTGAAAGAGCTGAAACCATTTATGCCGTCAATGCGCCCTCTGGTGGACACATCATGAACAATAGAAGACCTTGTTGTTTATCACTAATTTCAGGACTTACTCCTATATTTCCTTAAACCCAGGTTTAACAGATGTCAGTCTGTTTTATCTGGTATCAGATGGAAAAGGAGCTGAATGATAGAGCTGAACTAAATTATTTAAAAAATGATTTAAATAACTTGAGGAAAATATGGGGCTGTAGATGTTTTGACTGATGACCCGGCATGAAGTATTCTCTGGGGAAGACACAACTATTGTATTGCTAATTTTTAAATGTGGACTGCATGTATGTATAACCCAGTTTATTGTGCATTTATTATGTATTAGTAATTCATGAAAATGTTATTTAAATAATAACTCTTTGTAGTTGAAACTGTATGAGGTGATAAAATAGACATGTCCATTGTGCAAAAACAAATAACCAAACATTTTATTATTTAAGGTTTTTTACTATACAAAGCAGGAGCCTGATGTGAAAAAAGCTGAGGGAGGAATCAAAAAGCAAAAGAAAAAATCACATGAAAAAATCATATAAGGAGAACTTAACACAGAATAATTTATCCACTCCTACAAAAGAATGTTTTGACTATGGACAATAAATTGGGTCATATTTTTACCAAAAATCAGGTGAAAGCCACTGACATATAGATTAGATGGAGCAAATGCACATAGAAAAACAGATAATATATTTTCAGCGTGCTCAACAGGCTACAAGCTTCTTCAGGACACGAGTCTTCCTCTCCATGACATCAGAAACCAGCAAAGAAGACTGCAACACATTAAGCTGGAACCAGATGTCTTAACTCTGGAGAAAATGTGTGGAGCTGCACCTGGGAACAGGGAAGCTTTTTGGATGTGACATTGCCTGGGCATAGAGGAGAGCAGCAACACATGCATGTGTCTTTATGTCAGCAGGAAGCACAACGAGATGGAAGCAAGTGGTGGCTTACAATTTATTGTCATTAATTGGGGAGTCCAAATCTAGCTATGTGGGGCTTTTGGAGTGGGCCACAATAACATTTATATCCATCACCAAGCAAAAGACCGGTTATTGTTTTTCACCGTGCCGCGTCTACGGTGAAACACCCTCGGTGGACCCAGCTCGTTTTACCCAGTCAGGCGACCCCCACTTACTTATTACCTTGAATGTAGGACGCATAAAACAGACAAGTATACTTTTAGTTATATGTTATCTACGTAAAGACAGAGAAACAGTTACAGTCACACCAGCGCTGATGGGCTCCTGATCGGCAGAAAGCCCAGATTTCTCATCACACAAACATTATATAGGTATCTAGGTACACACCCATACAGGGGCGGTACACATCCAAACTGTGACATCAGCAGAGAAACTGTGTCACCTCCGGGGTGGTATCTGATAGACATGTGCCAATCTTTTTGGGTCGGTGCCATCTAAGTGTGCCATGCAGTTCTGGGATAAACAGCTCGTTCCACTTGACCTCGTTGATATCCTAACAGACCAAATAAAAGGCTGGAAATGTTGACAAAATTTTGAGCATCACATGAGGCCTTCAGTCTGGTCCAGAAAACTGAGAAGCTTTCTCCTGTGCTTCCTTCTGCGAGCTCCCACATGCCACAGATATTCTAGAGAAAGAAGCAAGTCTGTTAGAAAGCATGCTCCCTTCATGTCAGGATCTGCAAAGAAAAATAACCAGCTTTATAAAAATGCTAAAATAATATAAAACCAATTGATTTACTGCAGTAAATACCAACATTAATCAAACATCTTGATTAAGCTCTTATTTTGGAGGATAGAATATGGCACATTGTTACATTGGTGGTCCTGTGTAACACCAATAAATCATTAAAGGCAGCCTCGTGTGTTTAACTGAAAAATATAAAATCATTACTCGTCTTCCCTCTCAGTTTTCTGTGTTGTTAATATTCCCATTTATGCTGCCATCTCTGATGTCTGTAAAATAATCTATATATAAATCAAACTAAATTAACCATTTCAATCTGACAGAACAAAAGCTAAACATGTTTTCTAGTTAAGATGTTTTAGTAACTGGAATTAAAATAATTTAAAGATTGTGGACACAGTGACAAGTATAAAACTTTTCTTCTGGAGAATCATTTTGTCCTCTGCCTCTCTGTCTACACACATTATCTCGCTAGGATTCATTTTAAGATCAGACATGTGAAAAATAGCAAAATTGTAAACTTTTATATTTCAAACTGTGCCAAATATTTTAAAAAAGCTGAATTAGACTGACTGAAATAGACCGCAGTAGCCCGGATAAACAAGAGATGCAGTAAAAAGTCTATGAAGTAAACGCTAATAAATAGCTAAGCTCATAAATGCAAGAAATAGTTTAAATGGATAAATTCGTTTATTCTTGCTTTATTAAAAGTGTTCATCTTTAAAATGTGTTTATAATGTGTTTAAACATCTATTTGAATAGTTGTATTTCATTTTAATAATGGTTCATGTGAGAAGTGTAATTTCCTACACAGAGGCAGTCAGTGAATGTATCGCGAGTTTGGGTGAGAGAGCGCAGCACGAGAAGCCACAGAGATCCTGTTCGGCGGCCATAAGCCAACATCTCCATGTTAAACTGGCTTGTTTTTGGACTATAAACAGTAATTTATGCCGTGGTTTGTCCCCACGATAATCCACAGTGAGTAAGTGTGCTTAAGTCCGAGGTAGAAGACAGAGAAGTTTCTACTCAAAGCTTTTTGGACTGTGTTTTACCGCTAGCTTAGCATAGCAACTAGCCGATGCTAACAAGCTGGCTAATAGACTCTAGGCTGCAGTTCACTAACTCAGCTGGACATAGGAGCTATTAGGGTATCTTACATTGAATCAGCATATAGAGTCAGTTAAAATAAATGTAAATAAGTAAATAATGTGATGTCTATCTGGACAGGATTGGGGGGCAGTGAGAAGATAATTGATGGGGATTTATCAGGCTCTAATGAGACCAAACCTGGATTCTGGTTGTATAAAATTCATGTCAGCAGCTGAAAGCCACTTAATTTAGCTTAATAAAGAACAATCTGAATGTCTGTATTCTGTGGAGCTTTTAGGACATCTGTAGCTACCTTACAGGTTGAGACTGGATAACTTCAGCTGAGGCTAAGAAGATTAAACTTGATTGAGCTGTTCATATAATTAGAATATTATGAAAAAGTAGATTTGTTTCAGTAATATCATTCAAAAAGTAAAACCTGTATATTATTCATTATACACAGACCGATATATTTCAAGTGTTTATTTCTTAGAATTGTGTTTATTATAACCAATAACTAATGAAAACCCCAGATTGAGTATCTCAGAGAATTAGAATAGAATCAGAGCAACCTGGGCTCTCATAACACCTGAGCAGCGCCACAGACTGGTCGACTCCAGGCCTTGCTGCATTGCTGCAGTAATCCAGGCAAAAGGAGCCCCAACTAATTATTGAGTGCTGTACATGACCACAGTTTTCATGTTCATACAAAATTCAAAGAAATAAACACTTGAAAATACAGTCTGTGTGTGATGAATGAATATAATATAAAAGTTCCACTTTTTGAAAATTTTCATGATATTCTAATTATGTGACCAGCTCCTGTATTTCCTATCAGGGCCCAAGCTTGTTCTGCAAATCATCACGTCTGATAAAGTTACCACTGGGGTCCAGTGTATATCACAGTGAAGTGATCTGAAGGTCCTGAGAACAGACATGTTCATCCACCTTGAAACAAGTGTTTAAATAATAAAAGTACTTGACTGAATGCCAGTGTGTATCAGTGGTATATTAATGCAGGCTGTTAAAAAATACCAAAACACACAGAAAATAAAACAGAATCATAGAGAAAACTCCCTGGTTTCTGATCAGTGTGACCGCTTACTGAACAGAGAAGGCATCAGGATTAACTAAGCCTGGCTGTTAGCCTGGTCTGGAGCATGCTAGCTGAGAGAATAAATCACCATGGTAACTGATGTTACTGCTTTTGGGAAAACGAGTCGAGGCTTAATTTAGCCAGGATATCTGGAAAATCCTGGCTTAATCTGTTATCTTGGTTTTGTCAAACAGCCCTCTGAAGAGAATGAAGAGACTCATTTTGTCGTGTCAAACACAGACACTGATGGGAAGATCAGATGATGTCATCACTGTTCAGTCATCCTATTTTAGTCTTTGTTTATCATGTTGTCTGGTTTATTAAGAACTACTTTATTTTTCCCTAATCACAGACTTAATGGCTGCAAACTCTCAGCGACTGAAGTTGAAGTTGTAGCCTCAATTCTGAAGTCTAACCCCTCTCATCTGACTGAAGTGGAGATAAGAGAGATCTATGGAGTGAAAGACTCTGGAATGAAGCATCTGTGTGAGATACTGGAGAGTTCAGTCTGCAGAGTTAACATCCTGAGGTTAGTTTTCTTTATTTATCCAACTAACATCATTCACTCATGCTTTAATACTTGTTTTTCATAAATAACTGTCTGTGCTTGAATACAATTTTGAAACACTTTTATCATGTAAATAAATTCTTTCCTGATTTCAGAATCTCAGAATATTCATATTATATTTACTAACCATTAGGGCTGGGCGATAATTCAATAACAATATCGATCGATAGACGTATGGCGCGATAGGAAAAAATAGGGTCGATAAAAACTTCGATAGACAGTTTTACTTCCTTGCTACAGTCGGCACGCCGTCACTAAGCGCCGCCCTCTCAAACCACAACACATAACACGTGAATATGTCGCAGCAAGTAGCGGCGGAGGAAATTGTCCCAAAACGAGGCTTTACTAGTTCGCCAGCCTGATAGAAATAAACCACAGTGATTTGTAAAACTTGCAAGGAACCGGTAAAAGCAGAGTCTGGTAACGCAACCCACCAGTATTCATCACGTAAGCCGCTCACACCCGCAGCAGCGCGAGCTGTGCAGCTCCGCGCGGCTCCGCGTCGTCGGAATTTTCTGGAAGTTCTTCCAAAACGAAGCAGGTACAGCAGCTAAACTGGGCTCCCTTCTTTGTGATAAAATGACAAAGCGTCCAAGCGGCATAAGGACATAACGCTTGCAGTAACGTGCTTCATAGTGATGGATATGTCTGCTGTTCTCTGCAGCTGAAAAACCTGCCACTCTTTATTTAACCAACCAAAGTTGGTTAAATAAAGATTTAATTGGAATTCTGTGTTTGTGTTCTTTATTTAAATCAAATCATTTAGCAATATCATAAAATGTCCAGGCAGAACTGCACATAAAATATGGTTTTAAATATTTTCAATAATTATCGATATCGATCAATATGCATTTTTTTTATCGATAAGCTTTTTTTCTATATCGCCCAGCCCTACTAACCATAGTTTATACTTAAAAATGTTTTGGACTGATGTAGAACATTGGCATAAAAGTCTTTCCGAAATACTTCAATCAATAAACTGTGATGATTAAACTAGAAACTTTCGGTTGAAATTAAATATAAAAGGCAATCTGTAGAAAAAAAAACAGAGTAATTCTCACTGCAGCAATATCCCAATCAAACAGGTGTTTGTGTTCATATATGGTGTTTGTGAGAAAAGGTGAGCTGCTCAAAGACAGGATGGGTGTGTTTGATATGACAAAAAATGGCTGATCTGGATGGTCAGATCAAGGCTGAATGGGCAACGTTCTACTAAGAGCTCCTAGCTCCTGTTCCTTCACCTTTTTAGGGGATTAGCAGTAAGAACTTTATTGAAAGATGGAATAAAAAATCAAGATGATTATTATTTATTTAAACCTCTGAGCTGCCCTCAGGTCTTCAGGAATGCTGATCCACAGCTGAGGGCCAGAGGTGGAGAAAGTCTCCTCATCGTAGGTTTTAGTTCTCAGAATGACCCACCAGACACACAGAGACCCACTGAGAACAACTGACCCAGTATGATGGAGAACATCTGAGCCCAGCAGCAGAACATCGGACCAATGTTCAGTGATCAGGGACTGAATGAGCAGAACTTTAAGCAGACGCCATGTTTCCTTAGAGAAAACCCTCCATGCAGGCTGCTGGTTTAGGTTGAAGATAAATCCAGAACAATCTGAGCTGAAACTCTGTTAAATGATCCATGTTTAGAACATTATGGGTCTGAGAACCACAGTTCTACCAGAACCCTGACCCAGACTAGAAGACAGCAGCATTTTAAACAGACGCCAGAGCGATCAGACTTAAATATCCAGCAGCAGCAAGTGATCATGGATGGATTTATGTTCAAGTAGAGTTTATTGTTGTGTGGTAATCTCCAACCTCTAGTGCCCCCCCACCCTAACCCCAGAACATCTTCATCACCAGTCGCCACTGCTGAGAAACACACCTTGATCTGGACCTTCACACGTCATGATAACATGTTCTGGTTCTGCTGGGTTTAACTCTTTAAATCAGTTCTACTGGATCAAATATCAGACATCAGTTCATCATGTTTCTGGGACTTTTACATTCAGGGAAATTAATTTTCTACATTTTATTATTTATTTGTTCATATTTCAGTTTTAACCTGCATCCTGGTGGCTTCAGCTCACATCTTTTATTCTTTATTCAGATTGAGGGACTGCAGTTTGTCACAGATCAGCTGTTCTTCTGTGGGATTGGCTCTGAAGTCCAACCCCTCCCATCTGACAGAACTGGACCTGAGTGGAAACTACAACCTGGAAGATGCTGGAGTGAAGGAGCTCTGTGGTTTTCTCCAGACTCCCCTCTGCAAACTACAGATATTGAGGTCAGACTCCATGTTTTAGTTCTGATATTTGTGATGTGAAAGTTGTGTTGACACTAAACTGCAGACATCTGGCTGATATTCTACTGATCCACACTGAGGATCTTCATGGTAAAGTCTGCTTTCTTCTTCACTGCTTTGCTCCAGTTAAAGTTTCTTTCTGTTTCCAACTTCCTGCCAGGATTTATTGCCTAAAAACAGCAACTCCTAAACTCCACGTTGCTCAACTGAGAGCCTCCAGGATTGTCAAAGACTCCTGGATCAGGTGTTGAAACGTTTTCACAGAAACTGAGTGAAAGTCTGCTAACCTTGGATTTAATCCTGTTGTAGTTGCCATGACTCTGATGATTGAGAATATGCACAGGCATGAGCAGACAAGCCAGAGGGCCCGGTGTGGAGCAGAATTATAACGATGAGAGATTAAAGCTGTCTACTACTGAGGTTAATGCAAAGTTACAGACAAGTAACAGACTTTAAGAAGCAACCTGAAGATAAAAGTCTTTGTGTTTTCTGCTGCTTCAGAATGATGCTTTGAGCCAAAGTTAGCAATGCTAAGCATTATTAGCATATATTTAAATGCAGTAGCAGCTGGTTTTACTGTATATTTAATAATTTCTAACATTATTGTCCAGTTAAACTCTTACTGACTCGACATGAGAAGAAAATGAGTTTTGTAAATAACTGAATAGGAGCTAAGAGCTGTTGATGTCCAGAGTGGACCAGGAGCCAAACTTTGGACCCGCTGGAAGAGCAGACGTTGCTTATTCAGCTGCTTTGGCTTCACATGTTGCTGCCCTGGACGACCTTGAGGGTTGACCTTTGCCCTCACCTGCCTCCTCATCTGGACCAGCTGCACATTAAAGGGATCCCCCATCTAGCCTTCCCCATCCAGTCCAAACTCTAAAGGATTTGGGCTCCATGAACCTAACAAGTTCACTTGATTTTAGTTGGTTTGCTCAGCAAGTGAACTGGATGTTTGTTTTTAGCCACAACAAACCCAAGCAACGACTCAGGCCTGCAGCGTTTTATTCTGGCTTCAATTATCCGTATTTAGTCAATATTAGCTGACCTGATAAGTGATGTTTTGGACTGAGAGCAGTTTGACCTGATAAACCTGAGAGGTGAATATTGTTAGAAACTATCGTGACACTGCTGAGATCACATTTGGTGTGATTGGAATTACTTTTAATTTAATTATTATTGTTTTACTAAAACATTCATCTAAATGTATTTTCTGGATCTCAGTTTTGTTTTATAATTATGTAGTATTTTATTTTTCATGGGAGTGTTTCTAACATCACATTAGAATGGACTAAAGTTTAATTCTTCATAGGTTATCTAAGGTTTATAAATTGATAAATTGCTGCTAAGTGGAGGCAGCAGCATTAAAATAAACAGTAATTATTGAGGAGAAATCTAAATAAATAACAAGTAGTATCTCCTGTGAATAGGTGGTACGCTGAGCCATGATTAAAGGTTCCAGGGCCCGGTCCATAGTACTACATCCCTATTTAACCTGCTGGTTCATTATAGAGCTACATGGAGCGGCTGTTACACATGATGGACTTCTGCTGAAAGCCATGAAGCAGGTGCTGAACCACCAGATCAATGACGTCCCAAATGAAGCTTTGGACTTCATTGACCCATGACCCGGCCCCATGAATCAAGCCCCAACAAAGTTCTTCTGAAGGACTGTGTTGCTGTTTCTGACAAATGCTCCAGAGCTTCAGCTTCAAGCAGACCATCACTACTGAAAGCCAGCGCTAAGCTGACCACCTCACTATAGCTGCTGGCAGTGTTGTGTTCAAGACCACCTAACCCGAGACCAAGACAAGACCAAGACCAGAGTGTATCGAGACCGAGACAAGACCAAGACTTTTAGGGTCCGATACCAAGTCAAGACCAAGACCGAGGGAAGTCGAGACCGAGTCAAGACCAAGACCAGCGCCAGTATGTGACAATAAAATGTGAAACATGATCAAAATCACTAAAATTGATCTAAAAGACCCACATTCACGTAAAAACACCTAGATATTTTACACAGAGAACTGGAATAAACATAAACATCTTTATTTAGTACTTCTATGTTGTAATCACAGAATTTCAAACAATCAAAGTCGATCAAAATAGTATTTTCTCTGCCTTTCATGAACAGTACATACATTTATGTTGTTTTTAAATGTGCTATTTCAAAACCATGTGCAAATATGTAAAACTGAAAAAATGCCAATCATTTCTCTCGTTTCTCTCTCGTATACAGATTATAGCTACATTATATAACTTTTCTTAAATAAATCTATATCTATCACTAAGTTGTGACAATATGTTATGAGACAGATAATTTGTTGAAAAAAAGATTGATCTCCTTCACTTCCTCCCTGAGCGACTACTGCCATCTGCAGAAATACAAACCCCATTGAAATACGTGCACAAAAACATGACTGACTTTTATCAGTTCTAAGACCCTTTTGCTGGATCAGATGGTTTGTTTTTGACCAAGCAGTGTATTTCTCCAGTTAGCACTGGGAACATGGAGAAAAGGCAGAGGAGCTCAATATTTTCACAGCTTGTCGGTCTCATAACATACTGACACAACATAGTGACATAAATATATAAAAAAAACTATATAACTTTTACAAAGATATTTTTTTGTTTTAACAAAGTTACATACTGCATCTTTAACTCTGCTGTTGAATGGATGTAGCAACTTATACATAACATACATAATAAAGAAATCTGACATTTAGAGGCCCAACTGCATGCGTTTCAAAAATAAAATTATACAACTGGAAGCAGTTTCATAATACGCCAAAGCTTTAGAAAACGTCAATGGCAAAACTCGAGAACAAGGATAACCATGTAGTTGAACAGTGGTTGAAATAAAGTAGGTGATACATAAAATTAGTTTAAAGTAAGGTTTCATTGCACTTCAGAAAGATTAGAGACTGCAGCATTTTTGCACCTAAACGTGCACGATGGGGTCTCATTACAATGCCTCCTCGACTAAAAACCCTTTCCACTGGTGCAGAGGAGGCAGGGACGGATAGCACTTTCAAAGCCAAATTGTGCAGTTGAGGATATTTGGACTGGTTTTCTCCCCAGAAGGCAAGAGCATTGTCACTGTCACAGTCTCTTATATCATTAAAGTATCTGTTTAATTGTGTTGCAATACTTGAATTCTGGACAGAGGAGCTGTGCTTCTTATGTGCCTTGTAGCGTGACAGAAGTCGAGGGCATTTGGCTGGTGGCGAATGACTGGTTGGATCCACATTCATGGCTTCTGAGCACTTGTCATCTGTACTCTCCATGTTCTCCACCCCAAAGATCAATGTGTCTGAAAAACACAAACACAATGACTGTGTTAGTTTTCAAGAACTTTGAGTGTACAAAATAATGTTTATGACAAAAGTAAACTGATGAAAAGAAGACTATAAATTCCACTTTATGATTTAAGGCTTTATGTGCTACGAATTTAAGACATTTTAAGATTTATAATTTTGCAAATAAGACTTTTTTTTCAGCAAAGAAAAATGCATACCAACCTGTCAGTGTCTTCTTAAGTTCATCTCTGAACTTCTTCACCGATGCTGCATTACCTCCGTTGGTAACATCTAAATCCACCCAGCTTAAGCCAAACTGTGGATCCAGCATGGCAGCAAAGAAGTACACATCATGGTTAAAAGGTTCCTCTCTTCCACTGTCTTTGGCCATGTTTGTTTTTGTAAAGATTCCAGAAAATCTTTTCACCAGAGACTGCTGGAGGGCTCTGACCAACGGCCGGCACTGCATTCGGGTCTCCTCCATCTTGAGGAGGTGTGTGTTCAAGTCCAGTACAGTTGGAACCACCATACTAATAGTCACTGATCTTTCCCCTTGGGTCAGCTCTGTTGCTTCAGCAAATGGAGAAAGAACTATACATAGCTCCTTTAGCTGGTTCCACTCCCGCGCACTGAACACGACATCCTCATAGTCTTTGTTGCACATTTCACTGAGTGATTTGTGTTCTAGAGTTGTAAGGGCCTGTACTTGTTTAAATGTACTGTTCCAACGAGTTGTATTTGCAGCTGGAACACTTTTATTGGTGCCAAATGCAGCCTCAAACTTATCTTTAAATTGTGAGCTGCTATGTAAAAGGGTTGCGAACTTTGATGTTTTTGCTATGGTGCGAGAAATGGTCTTGACCTCCTTCATACCATCATGCACAACTAACTGGAGAGAGTGTGCAAAGCAGGAAAGACGTTCACCAGATGACCATGGTAAGTCAATGTCTTCCTCTGAATTAATGTCCTCCCACAAGTGCTCGTCATCTAAATTATCCTCTTCACTCTCACTGTCATCAGATTGCTGCTGGGGCATGTGTACTTTGAAAGCACATTTCATATTGGGTGCATTGTCTGTTATGATATAGCTAATTTTGTCACGAATACCATATTCCTCAGTGATCTCCTCAAAGGCAGACGCAATGTGCTCTCCAGTATGCCTCCCTGTAAAACGCCTACAGTCCAGCAGGTAGGATTCAAGTGCATAGCAATCTTTAGATTTGTAGCACACATGGGCAGTCACCCCAAGAAAGGAGCGTAGCCTGCGATCAGACCAAAGGTCAGTTGTTAATGACACAGACGACTGGGTCTTCAGTTTCTCCAAGACAGTTTCCTTGACTTTTCTGACCAATTCTGGAATTCGTCTCTCAGAAACTGTTTTTCTAGAGATTGGTGTGTATTTACTGTCCAGGACTTCAAGAAAGTGTTTAAAGTGTCCATTTTCCACGAGGGAGAGGGGCAGACAACATCCAATGATCAAATCTTGAACAATGGCTTCACTGATGGCTTGCTGCCTTGGCGATTGTGGGCTGTAGAGCTGCACTTTCTGTGTAAATAACGATATTGTTGGCTGTGTGACATCACTCTGTTGCCCTGCCTTGTATTCCAGGAACCTAATAAATAGGACATAGAAATCAGTTTATCTGATCATATGAACATCAATTACATAAGAAAACAACCTTAAAAATAAGTAGGAACTTTACAAATACATGTCAAATATGTGTAATGTAATGTTACTAGAAACGCATGTAGATAAACAAAATGCAAATCAATGGTATTTTGGCCATCACATTTTTGAAATGGATAAACAAGTAAGTTAAATGACTGATATGGTATGAACCATAGAGAGTGAACTGGTAAAAAGTTACTTATTGACCTGAAATTGTAAATGGCAACATAACAATGTGGTTTCTAAAAGTAATTTGCCTATATCCATACAAAGCAACTAATTTATTAATTTTTCATAAGGTGAGGCATATTAGTCTCTTCACTCTCTGCTTATATCTATAGACTAGTTCCCACAGCCAAACAACAGAGCATCACCTCCACGTCTTATCTTCAATGCCAGGAGCTATATCCAGCTCCTAAGGTCAATGTAACTTACATTGACCTTAGTTTATAATTATGAGACAGTGAATGAATTCATTCACTGTCTCATAATTGTTTTTCATGAGAAAGAAAAAATCTAACTTAGGAACAGGATGTTATTATATGTCCAGTCGACTCAGTCTCTCAAGGTTAACTGCATTTGCTTACTTCCCTTAATAATGTTAATTGTAGGACCAATGCAAGAAAATACAACTTATTTAAGGTTAAGCATATCAGGTTTGGCACATTAATAAATTATATATGATGGCTTTGGAGACATTGGGGTTACCCACCAGCACAAGCCAGCACATGCTGACAGAACCATTACGTTCTGTCATGGTTACGTTACAGAACGTAACCATTACGAACCATTACGTTCTGTCATGGTTACTTATTGACAGAACCATTACGAACCATTACGTTCTGTCATGGTGACTTATTGACAGAACCATTACGAACTATTACGTTCTGTCATGGTGACTTATTGACAGAACCATTACGAACCATTGTTCTGTCATGGTTACGTACGTCACCTTATTATGGTTATTAAACATAGGTAGAGACTTCCACATCAGTCTTCTCCTTCATGAGAAGTATTGAACAAGAACCAAAATATATTACGATTATCTATTCAGACTTTTATTTTTGCTCTGCTTCCACCTATGTGCTGCAATCCACTCATGAAGCCGACAGAAATACGGAGACATGTTCAGGAAAGCTGTAATTGAAACAGCGTTGTCCATGCACAACACGAATCAACACTTCTTTAAATTAAATCAGTAATGTCCGACATGTTTTCACAAACACTACTAGGTGACAACTTGTGCATCAAGCTAGGTGGCAAATAGCGGATAAGAAAGGAGAACATTCACCCTAAAAGATAAAGCATACATATATAACTTTAGCTAACTTAATATGTGTAGCTAATATTGAAATAAGAACTGTGTGATGGCCGGGTAGAATAATTTTGATACCGAGGAAATTGCTTACGTTAACTTGCTAGCTTTCCTAATATCACTTTTACACACAGCTTACCTTTCTTTGTGCTTTCTTTCAAGGTGTCGATAAAAGTTGGACGTAGTCCCCACCGTCTCTGATAGTGAAGCACTGCAGAACTTACATTGCGCTGTATGCTTTTTTCTCAATGTTGCTTTACAAATGTATTGTTTGTGATTTAAATAGCCAAATTTTATAACCGATGATTTGGCCGACATCTTATCCCCTTCTCAGACAACCACTTGTAACTTTCAATCGAAGTGCTGCAGTCCGCGCTCAAGGTGAAAGGGGGTGGGGCGACAGCAGTTAAAAAAACAACAACATGCATTTACCAATGAGACGGGTTATTGCTTGGATTTGAATCAGGAGTGCATCCAATAAAAAGAAGGATCTTAAAGAAATTGATACTGATGATTTAGCGTTATTTTCACAGTTGTGGTCTTGACCGGTCTTGAAATAAAATACCGAGTCCTCAATGTCCGAGACCGAGACAAGACCGAGACCAAATGTGGTCGAGTCCGAGACAAGACCGAGACTATCAAAAAATGGTCTTAAGACCGGTCTCGAGACCAAGACCGTTTTCGAGTACTACAACACTGGCTGCTGGTGTTGCTAGGATGTGGTCCTGACGGGCTCATGTGGGCTGAGGGAGAGGTACCGAGAGACAACACATCCAGAGGTTTACATCCTGAAGGTGAGGAAACCAGGGATAGAAGAACAAAGATGGAGACGGCAGTACAAGTAACCCCTCCAGAACCGTTGGACTTCTCCTGTCCTGCAGAACGGGCGAGGTGGGCCAGAAGATTGGAGAGGTTTCAGACTGCAGCAGCTCTAGATGAGAAATGTGAGGAAGATCAAGTTAGTTCACTCCTGTTTGTTGTGGGAGAAGCTGCAGATGACATTTTAGCTGTTGGACCTTTGACTAGAGCAGAGAAAAGATGCCTGGAGCTGGAAAAGCTGTGTTTGAGCAGCACTATGTGGGGAAATCCTCCATCATCTTTAAAAGAGCCCAGTTCAGTTCCAGACGTCACCAAGATGGAGAGAGAGCAGAACCATTTATTACAGCTGGACACAAACTGGCAGCAAACTGTGGTTCTGGAGAACTGGAAGAAGAACTCATACGGGCCAGAACTGTAGCTGGGATAAAAGGACATAAAGCTGTCTGAACCGGTACCAATGGACTCTAAGTTAACGCTCACAAAGGCCAAAGAAAAAGTCCAGCAGAGGGAAACTGTGAAGAACCATAAACAGTTCTGCTCAGCAGCACAGCAGAGGGGAGCAGATCCAACATGGACGCCAGAAGGACCAAGATGAGAAAAATAAAGAGCCAGACCCGGCAGCAGTCAGAACGGGACCAAAGCCAGAGAAGCTGTGAGGAAAAGAGTGTGGTGGATGTGGCTGAAAGCAGAAAGCTTCATGGAAAGACTGCCCAGCTAGAGATGTTCAGTGTTGGAGCTGTTAGAAGGAGCTTCTTGCTGGACTTTGTTGGTTCGGCCCAGCAGCCAAACTACAGGAGGTCCCAGAACCCCAAGATGACCCAGACAGGCAGGATGATGGATTTCTAGGAGAAAGAGGGTTGAGGAGGTCAGAACCGTGGAGAGAAAAGGTCCAGATGAACCACCATGACAGATATGGGAGTGGTGTAGGGGTTTCTGGGAAGTTGGAGTAAAAATGTTCCTAACCAGAGTCCGGTGGGTCCTGTCTGCTGGTTGTACAGCCATGTTCTCCTGATATTGTTCATCTCTACTTTCTAGGAGCCCTTTTCAGTGAGCCAGGATCTAAACAATGGGAGGACTTGTTGAAATGACTGCAGACTCTCTGTAAATATCCTCACCATGAATCCAGCATCATCTAATATAGCCGACAATAAAGGAGTCAGAGACACAAGCAGGAAAGTCCAGGAAAAAATAAGCAGCATTTTTCCTGAAGAGTCTGAATGTGGTCCAGATGTTCTGCAGAGTAAAAACTGGAAAAGGTCCATTTGTTCTGGGCTCCACCTTCTGGACTGAAGCAACATTGAGCTCTGAACTGTTGGCCTCCAGTTAAATCTCAGCTTGGATGGTTGGATGAAGAAATCTGATGTTTGTTGGGAATTTGTTCTGCTTTCTTTGCTGATAACATTGATATCAGACTGGTTGTGTTTGTGATGCAGCATCCTGTGTGACAGTAGAACAGGTAGAAGCACTTCTGTTCTCATCATGTATTCATGTGTTTAGAAATGAGTGAAGTGTAATTATTGCAGCTGTTGATCCTTCAGATAAATCCCTCAGTTCCCCTCAATAGAAGGTTACTGTCACTGTGAAAATGAGCTGCTTCCATTCAATCACAGCAGCATTAATTAACAGCTCTGATGTCACACTTTGCTTATTAAAGTCCAGTTTGGTTCCAGCTCAGAACCACTGAAGGCCCGACTGAAATGTTCTGACACGTCATGATAACATGTTCTGGTTCTGCTGGGTTTAACTCTTTAAATCAGTTCTACTGGATCAGAAATCAGACATCAGTTCATCATGTTTCTGGGACTTTTACATTCAGGGAAATTAATTTTCTACATTTTAAAATGTATTTGTTCATATTTCAGTTTTAACCTGCATCCTGTTGGCTTCAGCTCACATCTTTTATTCTTTATTCAGATTGAGGAACTGCAGGTTGTCAGAGATCAGCTGTTCTTCTCTGGTTTTGGCTCTGAAGTCCAACCCCTCCCATCTGACAGAACTGGACCTGAGCTTCAACAACCTGAAAGATGCTGGAGTGAAGCAGCTCTGTGGTTTTCTCCAGACTCCCCTCTGCAAACTACAGATATTGAGGTCAGACTCCATGTTTTAGTTCTGATATTTGTGATGTGAAAGTTGTGTTGACACTAAACTGCAGACATCTGGCTGATATTCTACTGATGCACACTGAGGATCTTCATGGTAAAGTCTGCTTTCTTCTTCACTGCTTTGCTCCAGTTAAAGTTTCTTTCTGTTTCCAACTTCCTGTCAGGATTTATTGCCTAAAAACAGCAACTCCTAAACTCCACGTTGCTCAACTGAGAGCCTCCAGGGTTGTCAAAGACTCCTGGATCAGGTGTTGAAACGTTTTCACAGAAACTGAGTGAAAGTCTGCTAACCTTGGATTTAATCCTGTTGTAGTTGCCATGACTCTGATGATTGAGAATATTACTTTATTTTCTATTTCATGGGAGTGTTTCTAACATCAGATTAGAATGGACTAAAGTTTCATTCTTTGTAGGTTATCTAAGGTTTATAAATTGATAAATTGCTGCTAAGTGGAGGCAGCAGCATTAAACTAAACAGTAATTATTGAGGAGAAATCTAAATAAATAACAAGTAGTATCTCCTGTGAATAGGTGGTATGCTGAGCCATGATTAAAGGTTCCAGGGCCCGGTCCATAGTACTACATCCCTATTTAACCTGCTGGTTCATTATAGAGCTACATGGAGCGGCTGTTACACATGATGGACTTCTGCTGAAAGCCATGAAGCAGGTGCTGAACCACCAGATCAATGACGTCCCAAATGAAGCTTTGGACTTCATTGACCCATGACCCGGCCCCATGAATCAAGCCCCAACAAAGTTCTTCTGAAGGACTGTGTTGCTGTTTCTGACAAATGCTCCAGAGCTTCAGCTTCAAGCAGACCATCACTACTGAAAGCCAGCGCTAAGCTGACCACCTCACTATAGCTGCTGGTGTTGCTAGGATGTGGTCCTGACGGGCCCATGTGGGCTGAGGGAGAGGTACCGAGAGACAACACATCCAGAGCTTTACATCCTGAAGGTGAGGAAACCAGGGATAGAAGAACAAAGATGGAGACGGCAGTACAAGTAACCCCTCCAGAACCGTTGGACTTCTCCTGTCCTGCAGAACGGGCAAGGTGGCCCAGAAGATTGGAGAGGTTTCAGACTGCAGCAGCTCTAGATGAGAAATGTGAGGAAGATCAAGTTAGTTCCCTCCTGTTTGCTGTGGGAGAAGCTGCAGATGACATTTTAGCTGTTGGACCTTTGACTAGAGCAGAGAAAAGGTGCCTGGAGCTGGAAAAGCTGTGTTTGAGCAGCACCATGTGGGGAAATCCTCCATCATCTTTAAAAGAGCCCAGTTCAGTTCCAGACGTCACCAAGATGGAGAGAGAGCAGAACCATTTATTACAGCTGGACACAAACTGGCAGGAAGCTGTGGTTCTGGAGAACTGGAAGAAGAACTCATACGGGCCAGAACTGTAGCTGGGATAAAAGGACATAAAGCTGTCTGAACCGGTACCAATGGACTCTGAGTTAACGCTCACAAAGGCCAAAGAAAAAGTCCAGCAGAGGGAAACTGAGAAGAACCATAAACAGTTCTGCTCAGCAGCACAGCAGAGGGGAGCAGATCCAACATGGACGCCAGAAGGACCAAGATGAGAAAAATAAAGAGCCAGACCCGGCAGCAGTCAGAACGGGACCAAAGCCAGAGAAGCTGGGAGGAAAAGAGTGTGGTGGATGTGGCTGAAAGCAGAAAGCTTCATGGAAAGACTGCCCAGCTAGAGATGTTCAGTGTTGGAGCTGTTAGAAGGAGCTTCTTGCTGGACTTTGTTGGTTCGGCCCAGCAGCCAAACTACAGGAGGTCCCAGAACCCCAAGATGACCCAGACAGGCAGGATGATGGATTTCTAGGAGAAAGAGGGCTGAGGAGGTCAGAACCGTGGAGAGAAAAGGTCCAGATGAACCACCATGACAGATATGGGAGTGGTGTAGGGGTTTCTGGGAAGTTGGAGTAAAAATGTTCCTAACCAGAGTCCGGTGGGTCCTGTCTGCTGGTTGTACAGCCATGTTCTCCTGATATTGTTCATCTCTACTTTCTAGGAGCCCTTTTCAGTGAGCCAGGATCTAAACAATGGGAGGACTTGTTGAAATGACTGCAGACTCTCTGTAAATATCCTCACCATGAATCCAGCATCATCTCATATAGCCGACAATAAAGGAGTCAGAGACACAAGCAGGAAAGTCCAGGAAAAAATAAGCAGCATTTTTCCTGAAGAGTCTGAATGTGGTCCAGATGGTCTGCAGAGTAAAAACTGGAAAAGGTCCATTTGTTCTGGGCTCCACCTTCTGGACTGAAGCAACATTGAGCTCTGAACTGTTGGCCTCCAGTTAAATCTCAGCTTGGATGGTTGGATGAAGAAATCTGATGTTTGTTGGGAATTTGTTCTGCTTTCTTTGCTGATAACATTGATATCAGACTGGTTGTGTTTGTGATGCAGCATCCTGTGTGACAGTAGAACAGGTAGAAGCGCTTCTGTTCTCAGTCATGTATTCATGTGTTTAGAAATGAGTGAAGTGTAATTATTGCAGCTGTTGATCCTTCAGATAAATCCCTCAGTTCCCCTCAATAGAAGGTTACTGTCACTGTGAAAATGAGCTGCTTCCATTCAATCACAGCAGCATTAATTAACAGCTCTGATGTCACACTTTGCTTATTAAAGTCCAGTTTGGTTCCAGCTCAGAACCACTCAAGGCCCGACTGAAATATTCTAACAATACGTCATGATAACATGTTCTGGTTCTGCTGGGTTTAACTCTTTAAATCAGTTCTACTGGATCAAATACCAGACATCAGTTCATCATGTTTCTGGGACTTTTACATTCAGGGAAATTAATTTTCTACATTTTATTATTTATTTGTTCACATTTCAGTTTTAACCTGCATCCTGTTGGCTTCAGCTCACATCTTTTATTCTTTATTCAGATTGAGGGGATGCAATTTGTCAGAGATCAGCTGTTCTTCTCTGGTTTTGGCTCTGAAGTCCAACCCCTCCCATCTGACAGAACTGGACCTGAGCTGGAACGACCTGAAAGATGCTGGAGTGAAGGAGCTCTGTGGTTTTCTCCAGACTCCCCTCTGCAAACTACAGATATTGAGGTCAGACTCCATGTTTTAGTTCTGATATTTGTGATGTGAAAGTTGTGTTGACACTAAACTGCAGACATCTGGCTGATATTCTACTGATCCACACTGAGGATCTTCATGGTAAAGTCTGCTTTCTTCTTCACTGCTTTGCTCCAGTTAAAGTTTCTTTCTGTTTCCATCTTCCTGCCAGGATTTATTGCCTAAAAACAGCAACTCCTAAACTCCATGTTGCTCAACTTAGAGCCTCCAGGATTGTCAAAGACTCCTGGATCAGGTGTTGAAACGTTTTCACAGAAACTGAGTGAAAGTCTGCTAACCTTGGATTTAATCCTGTTGTAGTTGCCATGACTCTGATGATTGAGAATATGCACAGGCATGAGCAGACAAGCCAGAGGGCCCGGTGTGGAGCAGAATTATAACGATGAGAGATTAAAGCTGTCTACTACTGAGGTTAATGCAAAGTTACAGACAAGTAACAGACTTTAAGAAGCAAACTGAAGATAAAAGTCTTTGTGTTTTCTGCTGCTTCAGAATGATGCTTTGAGCCAAAGTTAGCATTGCTAAGCACTATTAGCATGTATTTAAATGAGGTAGCAGTTGGTTTTACTGTATATTGAATAATTTCTAACATTATTGGCCAGTTAAACTCTTACTGACTCGATATGAGAGGAAAATGAGTTTTGTAAATAACTGAATAGGAGCTAAGAGCTGCTGATGTCCAGAGTGGACCAGGAGCCAATCTTTGGACCCGCTGGAAGAGCAGCAGACGTTGGTTATTCAGCTGCTTTGGCTTCACATGTTGCTGCCCTGGACGACCTTGAAGGTCGACCTTTGCCCTCACCTGCCTCCTCATCTGGACCAGCTGCACATTAAAGGGATCCCCTATCTAGCCTTCCCCATCCAGTCCAAACTCTAAAGGATTTGGGCTCCATGAACCTAACAAGTTCACTTGATATTAGTTGGTTTGCTCAGCAAGTGAACTGGATGTTTGTTTTTAGCCACAACAAACCCAAGCAAGGACTCAGGCCTGCAGCGCTTTATTCTGGCTTCAATTATCCATATTTAGTCAATATTAGCTGACCTGATAAGTGATGTTTTGGACTGAGAGCAGTTTGACCTGATAAACATGAGAGGTGAATATTGTTAGAAACTATTATGACACTGCTGAGATCACATTTGGTGTGATTGGAATTATTTTTATTTTTATTATTATTGTTTTACTAAAACATTCATCTAAATGTATTTCCTGAATTTCTGTTTTGTTTTCCAGTTATATATTACTTTATTTTCCATTTCATGGGAGTGTTTCTAACATCAGATTAGAATGGACTAAAGTTTAATTCTTCGTAGGTTATCAAAGGTTTAGAAATTGATAAATTGCTGCTAAGTGGAGGCAGCAGAATTAAACTAAACAGTAATTATTGAGGAGACAGCTAAATAAATAACAAGTAGTATCTCCTGTGAATAGGTGGTACGCTGAGCCATGATTAAAGGTTCCAGGGCCCGGTCCATAGTACTACATCCCTATTTAACCTGCTGGTTCATTATAGAGCTACATGGAGCGGCTGTTACACATGATGGACTTCTGCTGAAAGCCATGAAGCAGGTGCTGAACCACCAGATCAATGACGTCCCAAATGAAGCTTTGGACTTCATTGACCCATGACCCGGCCCCATGAATCAAGCCCCAACAAAGTTCTTCTGAAGGACTGTGTTGCTGTTTCTGACAAATGCTCCAGAGCTTCAGCTTCAAGCAGACCATCACTACTGAAAGCCAGCGCTAAGCTGACCACCTCACTATAGCTGCTGGTGTTGCTAGGATGTGGTCCTGATGGGCCCATGTGGGCTGAGGGAGAGGTACCGAGAGACAACACATCCAGAGGTTTACATCCTGAAGGTGAGGAAACCAGGGATAGAAGAACAAAGATGGAGACGGCAGTACAAGTAACCCCTCCAGAACCGTTGGACTTCTCCTGTCCTGCAGAACGGGCGAGGTGGGCCAGAAGATTGGAGAGGTTTCAGACTGCAGCAGCTCTGGATGAGAAATGTGAGGAAGATCAAGTTAGTTCACTCCTGTTTGCTGTGGGAGAAGCTGCAGATGACATTTTAGCTGTTGGACCTTTGACTAGAGCAGAGAAAAGATGCCTGGAGCTGGAAAAGCTGTGTTTGAGCAGCACTATGTGGGGAAATCCTCCATCATCTTTAAAAGAGCCCAGTTCAGTTCCAGACGTCACCAAGATGGAGAGAGAGCAGAACCATTTATTACAGCTGGACACAAACTGGCAGCAAACTGTAGTTCTGGAGAACTGGAAGAAGAACTCATACGGGCCAGAACTGTAGTAATTAACAGCTCTGATGTCACACTTTGCTTATTAAAGTCCAGTTTGGTTCCAGCTCAGAACCACTGAAGGCCCGACTGAAATATTCTAACAACACGTCATGATAACATGTTCTGGTTCTGCTGGGTTTAACTCTTTAAATCAGTTCTACTGGATCAAATATCAGACATCAGTTCATCATGTTTCTGGGACTTTTACATTCAGGGAAATTAATTTTCTACATTTTAATAATTATTTGTTCATATTTCAGTTTTAACCTGCATCCTGGTGGCTTCAGCTCACATCTTTTATTCTTTATTCAGATTGATTAACTGCAGTTTGTCAGAGATCAGCTGTTCTTCTGTGGTTTTGGCTCTGAAGTCCAACCCCTCCCATCTGACAGAACTGGACCTGAGTGACAACAAAGACCTGAAAGATGCTGGAGTGAAGGAGCTCTGTGGTTTTCTCCAGACTCCCCTCTGCAAACTACAGATATTGAGGTCAGACTCCATGTTTTAGTTCTGATATTTGTGATGTGAAAGTTGTGTTGACACTAAACTGCAGACATCTGGCTGATATTCTACTGATCCACACTGAGTTTTTATCTAGAACTGAGAAAGAGGAAAATAGAAGAAATGAAAAATACTGATGTTTCATTTATTTGAAGGTTTTTAATATCTTTAAAACTTAATTAAAGCACTTTTTCTACATTTTCAATAGGATGATTTTAAAATAATTAAGTTTATATTTCTGTGAATAATTGGATAAAATTCAGCTGAAACACAAAGTTCAGATCTTCTATTCTAATAAATATTTCCTGAAGTTTGTTCCTGGACTTGGAGCCAGTTTTTAATGTTGTCTCTCTGTGTAACTGAGTCTGAGCCCTGATCTCAGGTCAGAACCGGACAGCATTCGGACCCCTAGTGTGTATAAATGCCCCTCATGTGAAGCGGGTCAGAGGGGGTTCAACCCAGTTTAGAAAAGTGAATTTCAGCTCCTGGAATCTGTCTGACAGGAACAAATATATAATCCCTGATTGATGCTTCAGCACTTTTAGAAGCTCTGGAAGGATTTTACTGACTAAAACACTCAGACACAACATGTCACAGTACCAGGTTCTGGTTCTGGGCTTTCAGCTCCTAAAGTCAGTTTACATTAAATATTCTCCATGACATCATGTTAAAATAGTTCATTTATCTGCATCAATCTCCATTTGTTCATATTTCCTCCACAATTGCTGCTGACTTGTTTGTTTTCTGTGAAACTTGAATAATTTGGCTGCAGAACCTGAGTTTGTATTGATGGAGCTGCTGGTGGAGCTGACAGAGTTGAAGAGCTGAAGTCAGCAGGGCTGTAATTTAGAAAGCTTGATACACACAAAATGGACCTGAAATGTGCGTACGCCACTTTCCATCAAAAGTTGGGATCTATAAAAATGAACTTGAGGGGAAAATGTGTGGTCCTCATGCCAACTCTGACCCAGGCGTACGCTCATTTTGGAGACGGGGAAATTGGTGACGCAGATGGTGAAGTGGTGAATTACAGCCAACCTGCATGAGGATTCCTCTCAGACGTTCATTTCACTCCATATCAGACTTTAATCATAGATCATCCTGATCAGAAGCAATAAAACCGCAGTATTAAGTTTTTTCTTGTCCTGGTGACTCTTAAATACATCTGGGACATTTCAAATAAATAAAAATGCCCATAAACCATCTTAAATCTTAAATCAAAGTCTGCTAACATCTTCTCTGGTTTTCTACGTTCACATTCCTCTCTCCAATGATCACCAGGGTGACGTGTTCCACAGATTATTGTGACGAGGTGAGCAGCAATCACTTTAATTGCTGGAAACAGTCAAACACACTCGTGCGTAATGCTGCTCGCTGGATGCATTGGCACTGCTGGAAGACCGTGCAGATGGAGAATTGAGGAAACGCTTTCAGGGATCAAATATTTCCTGGCCAATAATGAGGACTGGCCAATATCCTGCTTCTGACTCCCAGCATGCATTGTGCTGTTCCCCACAGGGGAAAGTGGCTCCACCTCCCTCTGAGGAGCTGAAAGGCAGCTCTCCAACCCCCAGAGAGCAGAGAAGGAGGCTTTCTGCTCACACCCAGGCAGTCATCACCTTTTTAGGGGGGGGGGGGGGGGGGGTTAATAATGGAGGGGGAACCTCTCTCCTCTGAATGTGGATCTGAACCCACAGCCACAGAGGAATTTAAACACGGAGCACAGCGTTGTTTACTTTTTAACAACTTATTTTAACAGCTTATTAACAACTTATTTTAATGTGGACAACATCTGAGCTTTTACCTCTGATTTCCACATTTAATAAACGCCTCTCTGGGAAATTTTCCCAACGTTTCTTTGCTTTTTCTCCGTGGCTGCCACGTCACCATGATGAAAAAATGATCAGCTGACACATTTTATACACATTAACATTCATGAGGTGCTTTGCATCGACCGTTTCTGGTTGAATCTGGGCGTGTAGAGGGCAGAACCTGAACCAGAACCTGGTACCAAATGTACAGGTACAGCTGGGATCTAGAAAGGAAAATGGCTGCTGGTGTGTGAGTGCATGGTTTTATAAACCAGAATATTTTTGCCCTACTTTTCTTTTTCTTGGCGTTCACTTTTAGTACAGATTCCACACAAAGTTTTATAAATGAGACCCCAGGACTGTAAAAACTGCTAAACAAGTTTTAACTATTGAAAGTTCTGATATTGTTGATTGTTGAAGAGCTGAAGTCAGCAGGTCTTTATTGAAGCAGCAGCTTGTTGTCATTAATATTAATGAGAGTTATTTAACTGGTTCTGTTGGACTGTTAGAACCTGCATCCTGGTGGCTTCAGCTCACATCTTTTATTCTTTACTCAGATTGTATGACTGCAGTTTGTCAAAGATCAGCTGTGACTCTCTGTGTTTGGCGCTGAAGTCCAACCCGTCCCATCTGACAGAACTGGACCTGAGGTTAAACTTCCTGATGGAGTCAGATGTTCAGCAGCTGCAGGATCTTGTAAAGAGTCCAGACTACAAACTGGAATCTGTGTAAGTAGATGGTTGGAGTGAGTCCAGCTGCTGTCAGCAGAACTGTTCTGAACCCAGTTGGTACCAAAGCAAAGATCCAGTGTTTCCAGTAAAGCTGCAGCTTCTGAGTGGGAGGAGAATGGTGACAGGCTTCCTGATTGGACACAAAGACAACAATGAGCCAATCAGAGGAGCCAGCAGCTTGTTGTGTTCCTGTGTTTGTGTCCATGTGAAGATGACTGTTGTTGTTGTGTTCATGTCTCCAGGAAATGCAGCTGGATTCCAGCTGACAGCCTTCCACCATGTCTAGAGACAGTGGTCCTCATTCATCAAGCTGTGGAGCATCAGATCTGATCTCAGACTCTTTGTTCTCTCATTTCAACAGGAAACAGCTGATCAGTTTCATCTTAGTCACAGCTCTGAGATCAGTCTGACTGCAGCCTGCAAATCACTGATTTCACAGCCCATCATTACATTTAGTCACCATGTGGTCTTTCTACAGAGCAGAAGCTCTGCTCAAGTCCACTCAGCACATCTGGACATGTGTCCTTCTCTCAGTAGTTTCATCCAGATGTGTTCAGGGACAGCCTCCATGTTTCTTAGTCAGCTGATGTTTCACAAACAGATGAGATGTTCATGTTCAGCTTCCAGAGGCTGGAAACACTCACTGATCTCCTCTGTTGCTCCTTCTTCTCTCTGCAGGGGGTGGAGGTGATGATCTTAATAGAGGAGAGAAGCTGAGCTGTCCTGATGATCCAGAGGTTGAAGCTTCAGCAGTTTGAGTTTAAAGAGATTCTGACTGGATCCTGATGATGAACTCTGACCTTAGAGATGTTGATCCTGTTTATCTGATCATGTCTGTCATTTAGTGTCTGATATTGTTTGTCTCTGTGGACCAATGAGGATGAAATGAAAACTAAGCTGCATTTAGTGGCTCCATGTAGTTTTGATCTGAATCTGATGAAACTGCAAAGTTGATATTTTTTCTCTCTGGTTCATTTTCAGCCTGTAACCAAGAAATCTGAAATAAAGCTCAACTCTAAAGTTTTCAGGCTGCATGTTTGCTTCATTGTGATGCAGTTTCTGGAGGTTTTTCAGGATATTTTAGATGTTTTCTGCAAATGTTTGGGCAGCTCTGGTCATTTTATCTGTTGCTGCAAACAGCTCAGTGAGTAAATGATGGTTTCTTCAATCAGAGGATGAAGCTTTTCTTCAGGATTTTAAATCAAATCTTTTTTATTTCCTTCTTTCTGAAGGTAAAATCTAAAACTGAGTAAAGATAAAGTTTGATCTGCTCCAGCTTCTCCTTTGGTGAGCATGGAAACACTTTCTGCAGCAGCTCAGAGACTTTCAGATCTTGTTTGGAGGATTTTCTCTGTTCTTCCTGCAGAACGGTTCTGGTTCTGTTGGATCTGTGGCTCATCATGCAGCTCTGCTCTGCTGAGGTCAGAACATAGATTTTAATCCTGTTTAGGGACTGTGGGGGTAAAACCTTCACCTGCAGCTCCTCATGAAGTCCACTGTGGACGTTGAAGAAGGAAAAGAGATTTTCTCTTTTCATCATAAATTCAAACATGAATCATTTCCTTTTTTTCTCCTTTCCTGTCCGGACATTTCAGACGGACCAGAACCAGAAGCTGCTCTACAGAACCTGGATCCTTAGATCGTCTCCCTGTTACATAAATAACTTTATAACCTGAGAAAGACGACATCTGACATCCAAGCAGACAGGCAGAAAGATAGAAAATCATTTTAGATGTGTTGAATTTTAAAGTTAAAGTTGGGGTTAAAATGAGGAGTTATTAAAATGATTCATGCATCAAACAGGGATTACTAGATTTAGTCAAAACTGAGTTTAAAAGCAGAAGTTTAACAAGTTATCTGGATGCTTTGGTTCAGTTTCTAGCTTTAAAACATCCATTAGAATCAAACATCAGCAGGTCGTGTCTCACTTGATTGCCAATAAATGTTCAACGTGGTCTATGAAATGCAGATGAATGTTTTTGTCCTGACATCTTTTCAGCAGCTCACTGATGACAGATTGTGGATCTGCAAGCCTGTTTCCAGAAGAACAAACTGATCAATGTGTAGGAAGGAGGCTGTTTTATGTGCATGTTGTGGTTCCAGCTTTGCTTTGTGGCATGCTTGGTGGATATTTGTGTGCATGCTTTTTGAAGGAGACACCGGTTCCTACTCCCTCCCTCTGGCCAGCGACTGATTCCACAGGTGTATCCCATCATGAGTGATGGGAGACAGGAAGAAAAGGGGCGGCCACAGCCAGTGACGGGAGGAGGAGAGAGAGACAGAGCGCCCGGCCGGCCGGCCGGCAGCCCAGATGTGATGGGGAGGAAGCAGCGGAGGCATCATCAGAGAATCGCCGTTTACCGGCACCGCGACGAGAACGAGCAGTGATGGGGACGCGGCAGATCCAGACTGGGTGGAGGCAGAAGTAAAGCCCGGGACCGGGAGCAGCGAGGCCGTAGTGGGGCCATGGTGAGGAGGCGCACCTGAGCCGGGACCTGTCGCTGACGTTGCTGCGCACGTTGGCTGGATGGAGGCGGAGCCATCCGAGCCAGGGACGAGGGCAGGATGGAGAAGAGGCTCGGGGGAGACGCTGGCCCCACCGGCTCTACCGCTGGATGGATAGCTGGGGGGTGGACTGCAGAAGGACGCCGAGCGGGAGCGGCTGGTCCTCGGTACCCTCTGACTGCTGACACCGCTGGAGCTTTTAGTTTTGCTGCTGCACTTTGGAACCATTTTAACGGGCCGTTGCACTTTTAGGAAAGCTTTTAGCTATCATCCACTGTACACTTTGTAGGCTTTATTTTTATCCTAGTAAAGTTGTTACACTTTTAATCTTGTTGCTTTTAAATGCACTGCTCACCCCTGCGATGTCAAACCTGTTTTATTCCTAGTGTGACTAGGTGGCGCTGTTGGACTCATTAGTTTTCTGTTGCTCAGAATAACATGGACACTACTCGGCCATCACCAATACATGAGAAAATAGAGGAAAAAACAGAGAATTCAGCATTTCTGGAAAGCATTTGAGGCTTTTCTATTTTTAACCACAGGTAATGACTTCTGCTCAGATTAATGAACGCACCTTTCTCCACCAGTCATGTTCAACAACATTAATGGTATTTCATGGCGGCAGCAGCTCCACATACACCAGTTACGTCACGTTTGCTTTGCTGCTTTTGGATCCAAGTAAATTTGCAGCTTTGAAGTTGCTACAGTCCTGATCAATGGAGAAAACAGAGGTCGTCAGTCAAGCTATTATAACTGGAACAAAATCCAGATTATCTCAAAGAAACTCAGGATCCCAACACTTAACATCTGCAAATGCAGAAATCAGTTTGTTCTCAATCAGAAACATCATTTAGAGGCAATGAGGACTGATGACACAGGAATGACAGGAGAAATATGACAATATTTTCTCCCTTCAGTTGGTTTGGATCCATCAGGATGTGACAGGAGATCTTCTTCTCCATCTTCATCATCCTCACAAACATGCTGCTACCATCAAGGCCTCTGTCACACTTCTTCCAGAGCTCCTTTTTCTCACAAGGCCAAAGTTGGCATCCATTGTCACCATCATGGTGCCATCAGTCTGAAACAGAAAGGAAACTCTACAGCTGCACAGCTGGCCTAAAAAAGTCACTGCAGATTTTCACAATCCTCCTAATATCAGTGGCGCCGGATTGATTTTTAAGGTGTGTGTGGAGGGCAGTAGGATGTTTCATCACCTTGCACTCTATCAGTAGGCAGCTTTACTGTAAAGGCACACGTGCTGTTAGGATTCTGCTGTGTTTGGTTCCTTGTGTGAGTGAGAGTTCCTGTTTCAGAGAAGATCTCTGCTGGAGAGTCCCGTCAGCTCTGGATCCTGCACACCTGGAGCAAATCTCCTGATCAGGCTGACTGGGGCTTAAAAGGAGCTGCAGGATCATCACTCTTCGCCGGATGATTACCTATGATGGTGTTCCCAGACACTTCTCCAGTCTTAGTGGCTTTTCTGGGGGAATTTCTGCATTTCTGATCTTGGTCTCAGGATTGTTCCTTCCTGTGTTTCAGACTCTTTGTGATGATCGCTGCTTACCTTCAGGTTGCTCTCAAAGAAGACTTGTGTGCTGCCGTTGCAGCTTTGTGGTGTCCTCAGTCTCCTTTACCTGTCTGCCCGCTCTCCAGCCTGTTGCTCACCCCCAAGAAAGCAACCTTAGCGGAAGTGACTGTGGTTCTCTGGGACCCTGGAGCATTCCCTCTCCACCAACACTGAATCCTAACTCCCTCCCCGCTCTTACCAACTACAGCAGAGTCAGTCCTCTCCTCCTGTCATTTTCTGCCCCCTTACGGACTCTTAACTCATCTCTCTCCTCTGTAGACCAACCCGAAGCGGATTCTGGAAATGCTGAGCTCACCTTGGTGGATTTGACTCCTTTACTGAATCTTTGCAAATAAACCTTCTTCACTTTAACTGCTCTCTGTGTCATTCTGCATGTGGGTCAGGAAATTGCCTCAAAACATGAAACCTGCTCATTGTTTTCATATAGTAATGTTCACCTGGAGCCTTTTAATCATCAAAATAAGTCCAAAGGTAACTTAGAAAAATCTTTTTAAAACGGAGATGATGTAACAAAGTGCAGAGCTCAGGAATATGAAGGAGCTTCTTTTTCCACAGAAAGGAGTGGAAAGGTATTTCTCTGTGTTCATCAGCGGTAAAGTGTGTTATTAGTGAAATAAATGGCTTCTCTCTGAACGTCGCTGTTCACCTGTCATTGTTATCCAGGTGATTTATTGAGAATGCTGATCATCAATAAAAGCAACTGATATCTAAATCCTGAGCAGGACAACAGGAAATAATCTCCACTGGTGCAAGGACACAGTTTGGCGCTGCGCTGCAGAAACCAACTTGGCCGGTCTTCTAACACTGGAGATGGTGAGGAAAGAAAACCATTCAGTGGGTCTGCAGCTGGACGGCTGCTACCCTACATGATTTTACCGTGATTTAAAGAGTCTGAGCAGAATTATTTACTTTTCATTTTTTTCTGTTTATTATAACCAAAACTGTGAAGAAACTGTTAGAAATGTCCGTAACATTTAATTACTGAATTTACTTTTCTGCTGACTGAGGCTTTTTCCATGATCTTACTGTGACTGTGCAGTGAAGTTAACTGAAAATAAAAACTGACTTTCAAGCTGTTAAATGTGGTTGAAAGGTTTTCCAGAGAGCAGAAATGAAGCGAATGTTGTGGCTTCAGCTGCTCCTCTGGATGTCACAGACACAGCGCCCCAACCTGGGAATGGCAGTCCTCCTTCTCACCAGCGTCACGCAGACTTGATCATGCAGATCAGGGTTAAGAGTTAAGCTGTGGGTTAGGATTTAACCCGTGTGTGAAGGCTTAGCACTTTTCTTCCTTTTGGAATGTGTTAGAAACATTTACTTAGGAAAAGTAACCTGATTACTGATTATTCCTTTGAAAAGTAACTAAGTTACAAGACTGATTACTTAAATATAAAAGTAACTGAGTTAGATTACAAGTTACTTTATTATTTACTGTAACCCACATGGTTACCAGACCCATGTATGTAATTTAAAAGAAAAAGAGAAAAGAAACTGTAGTTATTACCTCTTACCACATGGTGGCGCTTTGTATCAGGTCACCGCCAGTGAGCATAAACACTCACACTGATAGACCGAGCCGAGAGCAACACACCAGTTGAGCTAATTAGACTGAGTAAGAACATAAAGTCAAACTCATAAATTTACAATCCATTTTCGTGTAGAGTGTTCATAAATCTTTCGTTATTAGGAGAGAGAATCTTATGAGCCTTGAGAGGAAGAGAGGAGCTGCTTCGACCACATATAACCCCTCTGAACTCCGCTAAGAGTTGGGCTACGTGCTAGCATGTTAAGATGCTGGGCTTCGCTTATTAGCTTGTAGGAGTGAGGATGTTATTTTCTGAGGCAGTTTCATAAAACCAGTCGGAGTTATTATCCAATGTTTGACCCTCCGTGGTACTGTGTATCATTGTGCTTTATGAAAAATAACTGAAAAGATGGCTATTTACAGTGCTAACGCTAATCGCGGGTAGCTTGCTATGCTAGCACAGGTAGCCTACAATGCTACTGTGTCATTAGACACAGAGAGAGATAAAATTTGATGGTAAGATGCAAGAACATTGTTCTTATGTACTGTTTTTGTGTACATAATGTGATTTATTTCATTGTGGTTATTCAAATACTCATGATGATTAAAAAGAGTGAATGGATAAAATGTATTCATGGTTAAAAAGGTTAAAATACATAAAGTGTTCTTGTTAAAAAAGATAAATATTGATTTAAAGGCTGGTTATTGGTACAAATACTGCTTTAAAAGACTGTGAAGTCCAGTTGTGTTAAGGATATAAGTTCTTAATGTATATTTGTGTTGAAGTAACACTAAAGTTTTGTACGCTATCATTTACAATGATTTGGTTAAGAAAATGCAGAGAATCAGAGTAAGAGTAGTGATGAATATAGCACTAATAGAAATTAGTTTCTGCACCATGTGTGTAGATTGGTTTTATATTTCTGCTGGATCAGGAATTGATCTACAGGAAGAATTCTGAGCCTTCCATGTTTCAGTGGCGACAGGAAAGGAGAACGGGATCAACTTCACAAGAACTGCAGACATCTTCCTACTTCTCTGATACAGATAAGCGCGCTCAATACGAACTAAAACCTACCCGGGTAGTAGAAGAGTAAATGAACAGACAACACATACACCACACAGAACAAAGCTTTTCTTCTGGCATCGAAGAAAAGGACACTTTTATTTTAACTTTTCTATTATATTTTTGTTTATCAAAGAGCTCTGTTTTGTTGGTATTGTTTTAATTCTTTGTATTAAAAGAAATAATACTTGTTGAATGCAATAAATGATCATTGTTCAACTTCCACTCAGAGTCCAACTTTCTGAACCTAGAGAATGTGGTTTCTTCCTAACTTTGGGGTTAAAAGTGCTACATTACCTTTACAGCTGCCAGCAATGCCCCCACCACCTCACCATAAAGACCATAACCAGTTTAGCCAATACTCACTTTATTTGAAGCTAATTTTCATCAATAAAATTAACAACTTCTGAAATTTTAAGTTCAAATTAAGAACTTTAACTGAAAACTGAATGTTTTTCAAAAATATATATGAACAAAGACTGTCCCTTTTGACTTTGCCAAAATACTTTTTGAAAATGAATTAAAAGTATTTTTTAGCTTACTTAACATACAATCTTTTTGAAAAAATAAAACAAAAAAAGGCCTTGACTTCACATAAATTATTTTTTCTTTAAATAAAATAATGACAGTCCCTTTATTCTGATATATTGAACAGCTTACATTGTAAATGCAAAATTTGCCATTTATAATGAACATTGTTTATACTGTTTTTTTAATTTAGCTATTATTAAACCTTTCCAAGAGAACAGCAAACATTTTATAAACACTGAACCTGTTATTTACAGCATTAGAGCAGCAAAGTGTGGTTCTACAAAAGAGCAACAGCTTAGAACACCAAATGTAACCTCTATTGTCTGCATTTGTTTCTTTGTTTTATTTTTATTCTGTAATGGCTAGAAGTGAAACAGTGGAGTGGTGCCATTGAACCAGTGGTTGTAGCTCATTAACAGAAGTTTTTCAAACGTCTTATCAGAAAGTCTATTTCTCCTAGGCGTGAGCAGCAAACCTCCAAGACTGAAAAGCCGCTCCACAGGAGCACTTGATGGGGTTGGAGTGTTATACTTCAAGAAAATATTCTTTCTGTTTGAAAACTGATGCAGAATGTGAAGGTCATATGCTGAGCTCAGGTAGTCCATGACTTCCTTTTCTGCAGAGTAGGTGTCATCCTCTGGCTCCACCTCAAAGGAGAAAAAGTCCATCTCACCTTGGCTGGCAGATGTGGAGGCCACACCTGGAGGACTCTGTGCAGCAGGAGCAGTTGGTAGAAGTTCTTTTACTAGATCCTTCCTACCTGCAGCTCTAAGCCATCCAAGTTTAAATGTTGGACAACTGGCAGCTGTGAGAAGATCATCTTTGTCATCCAGCACAGCAGCAAAACCAATATGGATAGAATGAAAAATATAATAAATTCTGTATGTTTATGGCTATGAGGCCAAAAAGTAATTTCAATGTATTACTTGTACCGTGGGATCAGTATCATGGATCAAATTTTGTTTTAGGTTACTTATTAAATTTTTTATTAATTTTATCTTCTTATCCCAGAATTGCAATGACTGAATATTCTGTTCCATATTCATTAGCAGTGAAGATGGAACATGCCTTCACTGTGGCATCTGGAAGGCCTGCAGTCATCCTGGAGAGGACATCTTTACCTGCCAGGGTCCTCTGCATCAGGACTTCAAGTGTGGCCAGTAAAGTCCCACATGGGCAGTCACCTTGCAGAATGTCTAGGGCTGCAGTCATAGGCTTCATGACAGAGCAGTATTCATGGAGGAACTGCTACTCTTTGTCTCTGAAACACTTAACTCCCAGCTTGGTGCACAGCATGTTCAGCTCACTCATGGGCATTTCTATGATTCTATTCACAGCATCAGAAAATGAATTCCACCTTGTGGATGTTGGTAGCAGCAGCTTTCTTTCACTGACTTCCTCCACTGCTTCTGATGCAAGGCTAGATCTCCTTGATTTGGTCCAGAGAGCTGTGCATGTTGCTGCTCCTGAACACAGCCTTGCTCTCTGCATTGCTTGTTAAATATTTCTCCACATCATTGGTGGAAATGATGTTTATGGTGTGTGAAGCACATCTGCGGTGGGGTGGGAGACACAGCTGGCCGTCACTTTGGTTCTCAGCTGAGAGGATTTCTGACACATCCCAGAAAATGACAGCATCGTCTGTGGAAGTGGACTCTTCCTCCCCCGTCTCCTCCTCCTCATCATCATAAGACTCTTCAGCTGGCCGATAAACTTGAAACGCTTTAACAAAGTTGGATCTGTTATCGGTCACTGTTGCAGCTACTTTGTTGAGTAATCCATAAGAAGAGTGGATGTTTTCCATTTCTGCAGCGATCACATCATACGTGTGTCTACCGTGAATTCTCCGACATGCTGATGCAGCCTTGTTGCGCTCCGATGTGGATTTACTGATCCAGTGGAGCGTTAGGCCCAGATAGCTTCTGTTGTTAGCAGACCAGATATCAGCAGCAGTGGAAACAAAGTGGACATCTTTCAGCGCAGCTTTTAGACTTCTCTCCATCTCTGCATTCTCCTTCTCCAGGTCAGATGAAAAGGATGTTGTGTGGGGCAGCTCGGCACTGATAGTGGTAGGAATCTGGTTTATGACGGCACCAAACGAGGGCCAATCAACAGTGTTTAAGGGCAGCATTTCTTCAACAACATATCGCCCAACCAACTTCTTCAGCTCTCCACCACTTACTGCTTTGGCAGCGAAGTGCAGCTTTTGTTGTTTGGCTGGCAGGGGCCCTCCTGCAGTCACGGCTCTTTGCTTGGAACCACCTGCAGTCAAAGCCGCTTAGTTTGACTGCGCTGTGCTGTGAGGTCAAAGGTTACTTCAGGTTTGACGTCGTGTTTTTGAAGCTGGATAACACTTTGTCACCAGCACAGAGAGTACAACCAACCTTGATATTATCATCTTTAGATGACACAAACTCAAAGTAAGGACTATATTTCCAGCTGGAAAACGCACACCTTTCCTCTCCCTGCATTGTTATTGACGTGTGTGTCACCGGTTGCGTCTTTCCTCGTGTGGTGGAGGTGACGCAACGTCACTCTCAGAGAAGCAAACCATTTTCCCCCCAAAGTAAAATCACCAAAAAATTAATGTAGAGTTGATTGGATAAGGAATTTTAATCTGATTACTAGTTTGGAAAAAGTAACGGGTTTGTTTGATCTTCATTTAAAAAGTAGGCACAATAGAGTAACGCGCTGCTAAGTAACGCGTTCCTGGCATCACTGCTTAGAAATCAGCTGTGTGGGCATATCTCTACGTTTGTTGGTGGTAGCGTGCGTCACGTGGTGCGCACTGGGCCATGGTGTGGATGGATGCGCTGTTTCTGTGCGCCACACGCATCATGTGGTAGGAGTAGTGTTGGTGTGGCTCAGGTGCGCTGATGGTTTGTGCGCCGCCTCCACATAGAATCCTGCAGACGCCCCAAATTCATGGAAGCTGCTTAACAACAAAGTTTACTTTGACGGAGAAAACAAATGGACACAAGCGTTTATTCAAGAACTGATTTCCTGTTAATCATCTGGCGGTTAACGAGCACCGAGTCTGTGACGTCACCGCAGCACGCAGGGTTTCTAGATGCGGAGCAACAGACGGCGGAGCCAGTTCACATCACTTCGCTAAAGTTAGAAAGATATTCACAGATTGGGCTTTTCCGGGTCAAGAACTCATCGGAGGATCATTTCTTCTACAAAGCGACACCTCTCTGCAACCACAGCAAGGCAGACAGTGAGCTACAATCGTAGTTTCCTCAAAAATCTTTTCTTTGACTCCAAGCTGGGAGAAAGTGAAGCTGACTGTGTGAACATTTGCTGAACAGTTCCAGATGATTTCAGGGAGAAAATGATCCACGTAGAAACAGGACTGAATGTTTTACAGCGTAGAAATAAAGAAAGATTAGAGTCCAGCTAAAGCTGTCAGATCTCCTCCCAGAGTTTCTGCTGATCACTTCCTGGTTTCCAGAGAACAAAACTGCTGAATGCAATAAAATGTTGACTGGAAATGAGCTGAAAACTGAGAAGAAACCTGAAAAACACACAAGTTTCACCCTGACCCCAGAGTTTTACAGCTCAGTTCACTGTTGATGCAAAGAGAAGAACTGAAAGTAAATGTGTTTAAACTCAGGTAAACTCACCTTGACAGGGGGCGGAGCCTCAGGTGAGTCAGTTACAGTCAGGTATCAGATCAGGAGAAACAGGTTCTGACTCCATTTTGTAGCAGAACAGAAAAGAGAGAAGACTCTGGATCAGGGTGAGTGTTAACTTGTTCTGGTTTTCCCCTCAGTGGGTTTTCTCTCTGTGGACTGTGAACAGAACCAGCAGCAGAACTCAGTCTGGTTCTCCTTCAGAACCAAGCGGCTGCTTCATGGAACCATGGTAACAGTCAGGCTCTGATTTCCTGGTTATCAGCACCAACAAACGCTCAGTTTCCTTCGTTTGTCTCGTTTTAGAAAATGGGAGAAAATATTTCTAAAAACTATTTTAAAGCTGCTGTGTTTTAGTTGAACAGGCTCTGGTTCTGTTACTGCTCTGCTGTTTCTCTGATTCTTTGCAGCAGCAGCCGCACCTTTCTGTAAAATCTCTTTAGAGACGGTTTGTCTCCAGCAGAAGAAAATGTCATGGTTGGTATTTAGTTATTTTACAACAAGCCTCTGATGACATCACAGAAAGCGACCAATCAGAGTCTTTAGAACACAACCATTTTTAGTTTTTCTCTCCTTTTTCTCCTGGTTTTAGATCCAGTTGCTCCTTCAGAGGCGTTTCCTTGTATTTCCTGGTTTCCTGGTTTTCTTTACGGCCGCATCATGTTTGATCCAGATGTGTTCGGTTGTCTAGCCTCTGCTTTATTATCACCTGTTGAGTTTGTTCACATAAATTCTATTTTAAATAGTTTTAATATTTTTAAATTGCTGCCCTAACTGACAAATAACAAAGTTTATATGAAATGAAAACAACAGAGAAATGTTGTTCAGCAGTTCATGCAGACTAGTTTGTAACAGCGTCACTTTTAACCCTCTCATTGTGTCTATTCAGCAGACAGGACTAACCTGAAGTTTGTTGCTTTGCCCTTTAAACAGTTTTTGCTCAGTCAGAAACATAATTAATACTGAATAACTGTCAGATACTGAAAGTTGAAGAAGTCTTGGACAAAACGGCAGAAGGACATTCCCTGCACATTTTTGATTCTACGGCCAAAGAAATAAATAAAGAAAAACTTCAGGTTACCTGAAAATAACTTTGGTCATAAAGGAGTTGAAACACTTTGATGTTCCTCCTAAATAAATAATTTTTGAGAGGATCATCTTGATTCTGTTTGAGCTCATGCTGTGGTAAATTCTTCTGTCTTACTTTGCACACATACGATGCACCAGATTATAGGGCGTACTTAATATTAAAGCTGTCTCTCTGCTGTGTTACCATGGTAACATAGTGCTCAAAGAATGATGCTGATGTTCAGACTGATGTTAAATTGTTGAAAAGTGAAGTTTTCACTGATTCCTCTTTATGTTCTGGTCTCTGAGCGGTTCTGACTCTCAGCAGAGGAACCAGCAGAACATCTTCCTCTAAAGGAGGTCTGGACCTGAAAGGTTTCAGAAGCGCTGCTTTAACTGAAGGCTCTCTAACAGGAGCCGGCTCCAACATGTGAGCAGGCCGCTGTGTTCAGAACCAACACATCAGAACTTCAGAGGAAATGTTCCCTTCTTCATTCACTACATCTGACCTCACTCTGGATGTTTCTACAGACCTGGAACATGATTCCAGTTTAGACCTGAAAAGGTTTCACACTCAGTTTTAGCTTCATTTTCTAAATAAATCCAGAACTTCTCCAGATGGTTCTGAGGAGATCAGCCAGCAGACATCAGGAGGTGCATGAAGTAGTGAAGGAGAGGACAATCCAGACCCAGATGGTACCTGCTGAACTCAGGTTCCTCTGGTCCTCTACACACATGATGGGAATCAGCTTTCTGCTTTACAGACACTGACTGGACCTGAACCACTGGGAACTGACTGGTTCTGGTTTCTCTCTCAGGCTGACTGAAGTCCAGAAGATGGAGAATTGTGATCTAAAGGAGGACAGAGCAGAACCTCCAGGATCCAGCTGTCCATCTATGAGGAGTGACTGGTCCAGAAATAACCCTCCAGACTTCAGTGAAGAACCTGGACCCTCAGAGTAAGAACCCAGTTTCTAACTGATCCATGTGACTCCACAGAGATATAATATCTAGAATATTAACTGGTTGATCTTCAGCGTCTCTCTGGTTTGGACCTTGTTCAGCTTGTGGTTCTGCTGATGCATCAGGAGGTTACCAAGTCCAGATGCATCAGAAGAGCCACAAACATCCTCAAAGACTCCTCCCACCCAGCTCATCACTGTTCAGACTGGTGCCTTCAGACCAGCGGTACCGGTCCATGAAAGCCAGAACCTCCTGGATGAAACATAGTTTTTATCCATGGGCCATCAGAGCTGTCAGCTGAGACCAGTAATAATTCCTGCTGACGCTGTTTTTAGGGACAAATATCAGGTCCAGTATGAACTCCTACTGGGAACTTTTTCTGACCAGAGCAGCATTTGCTGCTGCTGTCATCAGGACTGTCTCATCAGGATCTCATCCAGCTTTATTCTTTTACTTTTTTCTTCCATCTTGTCTTTTGTAACTATTGTTTATATATTGATGCGCATCAGGAGATGCATCTGTTATTTAATTGTGTCATAATGACCACAACTATTCTATTCTATTCTATTGGTTCACATCAGCATCAAACTGATGACCAACAGGTTCGGAGTCAGTTTCTCTGCTTAAAACTTGGTAAATCTCAGAAGTTGTACATATTGTGAAGTAAATGAGCCGGGATAGAGACTCAGTGGGTCATGAATCAGCAGAACGGTTCCTTCCAGCAGGTGGAACCGGGCTTTAGAAGCAGCTCTCACTGCAGCATGCTCCTTGGTGTCTTTGTGCACACAGTCCAACCTGTGAAGCTGCAGGTTGAGTCCGTTCAGAGCTTCATCGTGTTGTTCAGAAGCCAAAATCTCCTGACAAGCGTTTACATGCATGCTGATCAGATTATCATTTGGCATAAACCACCAATCTCATTCAGAATACGATTTCATTCCCATTGAGCTTAATCTGATCACAATATTCTGACTGGCTTGTTTACATGATGCATTTTTATTCTGATTGGCCCTTTATTCTGATTACTTTTGTCCATGTATACGTCGCTACTGGCTACGTTTACATGGGCAAAATTCTCTGTTCGGGTTGAAATAGAAAAACTATTTGGAATTTTTATTACATTGTTTACAAGAGCACAAAATCAATTAGTCCAAACATTACATACGTTTACATGCACCAGGTTTGATTCAGAATAAAAACACTCTTGACATGTAGAATTGTCAAATTTCCCTAAAAATCTTAGAGGATTGCTCAACAGATAGTTGGTAGTACTGTTGCCGTACAGCAAGGAGGTCCTGGCTTTGAAACTTCTTTCTGCATGAAGTTCCTCATGCGTGGGCTCTCTCCAGGTTTCATGGTCTTCCTGCATTACAGGATGAGAAGCATAGGGCACACTTGCACTGTCTGGGCTGTTTGCCCCAATCTGAATGACATGACCAGAACAAGTAGATGGACCCTGTTCAGAAGAATGATCAGCATAAACCACCTTATCATTGGGAATAAAGGTTCATTCTGATTGTGTCACGAACCAGAGACAGAGGGACCCAGTATTCAACCAGACAAGCAGAGGTTAGGTTAAAGATAATTTATTAACAAAATGCAAAAGCCAAAAATGGGGATCAAGACAAAAATGGGAAGACTGCATCCAATAACCAAAAACAACAAAAAGGCAGTCACAGACAAAACTATATACAAAAACAGGGGACAGGCTAACTCAAATATCCAGAGGAAAACAGGGTCAGAAGAACAGGTAAACAGAGAGTATTGAAAGCTGAACTTGACTAAACAACTGGGCACAGAAAAAACAAACAATGATGTGGCAGATTGCAGGGGGCAGAGGCAGTGATCAGGTGAATGGAGTGAACTAATTACTGACATGGGTGGAGCTAATCGGGAACAGGGAAGTGCTTGGGAGTAAACTGAAGCCGATTGGATGGTGACTGGTGAAGGGGAGTGACAGGAAGACAAAAGAATGCTGGCAGGTGAACTGAACTGGGGTCCGTTCTTCGTACGTTGCTTAAAACATCCGAGATCAAATGAGACATCCAAGATGATTTCATCCGGCTAATCATGATCCGGCTAATTGGGTTCTTCCAACACACCTGTTGTTTATGATTAGTATGGCTGGATTGAGTTATCTAAAACAACTGCGCGTTCATGCGTTTGTTTAAAAGGGGAAATGTATCGATAGTAGAAACAATGATCAGCAGCGCTGCTATTGGCTGTTCAGCAAAGAACGCCCACAGTTTTTCTCTCAAGCAGAACACGAGCTTTTAATGGAAGGTTATGTCGAATTTGTGTCATTAATTAAAACACCTCAAAATCAGTTAAAGCCAGGAGAGAGGGCTGGCAAAAAGCAGCAGACAAATTAATGCGTAAATACTGTCCATGCTAGATGTTTCTATCACTTTCTACAGTATGAATTTTTGCATTTTAATAATTTCATATTTACTTTGTTCTTTTATATCAGAGCCTCCACGGGACCCACTAGAACATGGGGACAAGTAAAAGTGAAATACAAGAATATTCTACAAAATGGTAGCCTTTAATTATCATACTTTATTTTAAAAAGGCACTTGTCATGTCAAGAGATCCAAATTTCAGTGTCATTAGAGACGGGAAGTAAAGGACACGTGCAAACTGGGAATTTTAACAAAAAAAATCTTTGTCCATAAAAAATGAAAATCTTCCTTTTCCAAGTCATCCACAGTTTACACGGTAAAACTGTATTGCTCCGTGTCTAGATAATCCATCCATAGTTTTTTTGTAATACAATATACGGCTCGACAGGAAGCAAGCCTTTCAAAGTAAAACTAAACTTCACAATAAAATGGCCCGAACAACTCTTCTTACTGAATATGATAAAAATAAAAAGCAAACTATCATACAAATAACCTAAATATTTTATATTTATGGCTCCAACATCACTTTTTCCTCTTTAAAAGCCACTGTTAAATGATGTTCTTGGTGGCTGTTTATAACAGCCACCAAGAAAAATCTCTCTACAATTACACTGTCGCGCTACGCTAAAGGATCCTGTCTATTGCGCAATACGCGATGAATTCGAAAAGCTCTGCAAATTATTCTTGCACCTTCCGCAACAGGTTGCAGTCGTAAAAATGGACATGGCTACGGCAGACTTCCCTATCTCCTCCGCTTATACAGCCGTGATCTAATCTTGTTTACATGAAATAAGCCTGCTCTGGAGCAGGTTTAAGCTGGCGCACATGTTGCTATGACAACAAGTGCAGGATGTCTTTCGAAGAACCAAACGATCCAAGATCAGGCCAAATCGTCAACAATGAAATCCTGCTAACTGAGTTAGCGACGTACGAAGAACGGACCCCTGGTGACAGAAATGGTCTGAGCAGGCCGGATAAACTTATAACCTAAAACAAAATCAAACACTAAGACAGAACCTAAAATAGAAACTGAACTTAAGGCAGGAGAGTGAAGTAATTGATCCAATACAAACAAAAACTATAACCAAACCCAAATCATGACAGATTGTACTTAATTCAGTCACAGTATCCCAGTTGTTCTGTTTACATCACAGATTTCTATACCTATCAGCCTTTATTCTGATTCATTATGTCAATGTAAACATAGCTACTGTGAGCCATCAGCTGGGAAACTAAGAGAAGATGTTTGTCAGAGTTTTCCTGAGGATGTAATCAGCCTCCTGCTTTACAGGATGGTTCAGAGAGCAGCTAGCTGGGAAAACTGGAACTGAATCACATGTTAACTGTTTGTTTCCCTCTCAGCTGGGCTTCAGGCTGGGAAACACAGAGGACCGTTTTGAGGAACATGGAGGAGAACAGAGCAACGTCTCCAGCACCCAGCTGTGTTTCTCTGCAGAGTGACAGGTCCAAAGATCTTCCTATAGTGTTCAGTAATTATCCTGGACCCCCAGATCAAAGGCAAGACAGCTGCCAACAACTGTTATAAACAAAAGTGAGACGCTATCAGCCTCTCGTCCATTGACTGTGACAGCCCCCCCCCCCATGTGAACTTCCACAGCCAAGCGGCAATAGATAATAGGCGTGTAAATCCCCAGCTTTGTTATGATATGATGATATATAACAATTTGTTTGGATGACGATACAATATCAGTTCATCCACCCATCCATCCACCCATCCATCCAGTCATCCCTCTTCTTCCGCTTATCCAGGATTGGGTCACGGGGGTAGCAGCTTCAGTAGGAAGGCCCAGACTTCCAAGGCCTCCCTACTGATGCTTGGCTGATTCTCACCCTATATCTAAGGGAGAGCCCAGACAACCTACAGAGAAAACACATTTTGGCTGCTTGTATCTGTGATCTTGTTATTTTGGTCACAACCCAAAGCTCATGACCATAGATGAGGGTAGGAATGTAGATCGACTGGTAAATCGAGAGCTTTGGCTTTTGACTAAGCTCTCCCTTCACCACAACGGATCGATACAGTTCCTGCTTCACTGCAGATGCAGCACCAATCTGCCTGTCCCTCTCCCGTTCCATCTTTCCCTCATTCATGAACAAGACCCTGAGATACTTAAACTCCTCCACATGGGGTAGTACATCTTCCCTGACCCGGAGAGAGCACTCTACTCTTTTCAAGCCCAAGATCATGGTCTGGGATTTGCCGATATAACAGTTTGTTATCATTTCCGATCGATGCGATCGATATGATGCAATATCATCTGCCCGTCTAACTGGAACTGAATCACATGTTAACTGTCTGTTTCCCTCTCAGCTGGGCTTCAGGCTGGGAAACACAGAGGACCGTTTTGAGGAACATGGAGGAGAACAGAGCAACGTCTCCAGCACCCAGCTGTGTTTCTCTGCAGAGTGACAGGTCCAAAGATCTTCCTATAGCGTTCAGTAATTATCCTGGACCCCCAGATCAAAGGCAAGACAGCTGTCAACTGTTATAAACAAAAGTGAGACCCTATCAGCCTCTCGTCCATTGACTGCGACAGCACCCCCCCCCACGTGAACTTGCACAGCGAAGCGGCAATAGATAACAGGGGTGTAAATCCCCAGCTTTGTTTCTGATATGATGATATATAACAATTTGTTTGGATGACGATACAATATCAATTTATCCATCCATCCATCCATCTTCTTCTGCTTATCCGGGGTCGGGTCGTGGGGGTAGCAGCTTCAGTAGGGAGGCCTAGACGTCCCTCTCTCCAGCCACTTGGGCCAGCTCCTCCGGGGGAATCCCAAGGCGTTCCCAGGCCAGCAGGGAGACATAGTCCCTCCAGCGTGTCCTGGGTCTTCCCCTGGGCCTCCTCCCGGTGGGACGTGCCCGGAACACCTCTCCAGGGAGGCGTCCAGGAGGCATCCTGACCAGATGCCCGAGCCACCCCAACTGGCTCCTCTCGACGTGGAGGAGCAGAGGCTCTACTCTGAGTCCTCCCCGGATGACTGAGCTCCTCACCCTATCTCTAAGGGAGAGCCCAGACACACTGCGGAGAAAACTCATTTCGGCCGCTTGTATCTGTGATCTTGTTATTTCGGTCACAACCCAAAGCTCATGACCATAGATGAGGGTAGGAAAGTAGATTGACTGGTAAATGGAGAGCTTTGCCTTTTGACTCAGCTCTCCCTTCACCCTGACAGACTGGTACAGTTCCTGATTCACTGCAGATGCAGCACCAATCCGCCTTTCCCTCTCCCGTTCCATCTTTCCCTTATTCATGAAAAACACCCTGAGATACTTAAACTCCTCCACATGGGGTAGTACATCTTCCCTGACCCGGAGAACGCACTCTGCCCTTTTCTGGCTCAAGATCATATTCTCACATTTGCCGATGTAACAGTTTGTTACCGTTTCCGATCGATGCGATCGATATGATGCAATATCATCTGCCCGTCTAACACTATTATTTACATTGATAAATACTCACAAAATTATTTGACCATTTTATTTGTAAGCTCTTACAGGTATCAAGAATATAATTGAAAAAAAAACATTCTTCTAATCTTAAAATAATAATCATAATACAGCACCTGTTCACTGTTCTCATTGCTGAATTTTAAAATACAGGTGTATTTTCATTATATGGATGGATATTTATCATTTTGAATTTTAGACCATTAATCATTGAATCAATATGTTTCTATGTGGATCCATGTCTTGTTACACCCCTAATAGATAATAACTGGATGGCTAGATGAACAGTGATACACAAACAAACGTGGACGTGTGTTTGTTCTGTATTTTCTGAGCCTCCAGGATGGACCCACTCCAGGTTCTCAGAATGGTTTTAGCGTTACTGCACTCCCTAAAAGAGCTACAGTTTCAGTAAGGCAAGGCAAGGCAAGGCAAATTTATTTATATAGCACAATTCAGTACAAGACAATACAAAGTGCTTTACATGATTAAGATATACCAAAATAATAAAATGTAGATAGAAAATAGAATAAAAGCAAGTAGGGATAGAATGTAGTAACAAAAAAGAACATTAAAAACAGTAAAACTGTTTAACTAGAACAGTCAAAGGCAATTTTAAACAGATGTGTTTTTAATCTTGATTTAAAAGAACTCAGGCTTTCCGCACTTTTACAGGTTTCTGGAAGTTTGTTCCAGATAAACGGAGCATAGGAACTAAATGCTGCTTCTCCATGTTTAGTTCTGGTTCTAGGTATGTGGAGTAGGCTGGAGCCAGAAGACCTTAGTGGTCTGGAGGGTTGATACACTGATAACAAGTCTGTGATGTATTTAGGTGCTAAGCCATTTAAGGATTTATAGACTAACAGAAGTATTTTAAAGTCTATTCTCTGAGATACAGGGAGCCAGTGTAAGGACTTTAGAACTGGGGTTATGTGCTCTACTTTCTTAGTCTTAGTGAGGACGCGGGCAGCAGCGTTCTGGATCAGCTGCAGCTGTCTGACCCACTTTTTAGGAAGTCCTGTGAAAACACCGTTGCAGTAATCAATTCTACTAAATATAAACGCATGGATTAGTTTTTCCAGATCCTTCTGAGTCATCAGTCCTTTAATCCTAGAAATGTTCTTCAGGTGATAGAAAGCCGACCTTGTAACTGTCTTTAGATGCTTTTGGAGGTTCAGGTCTGAGTCCATAACTACTCCCAGATTTCGGGCCTGATTGGTGGTTTTTAGCTGAAGCGACTGAAGCTGTGTGCTAACTTTTGATCTTTCCTCTATTGGTCCAAATATTATTACTTCAGTTTTGTTTTTATTCAATTGGAGAAAATTTTGGCACATCCATGCATTGATTTCTTCTAGGCATTTACTCAGTGCCTGAATTGGTTCATAGTCACCTGGTGACATGGTGATGTAGAGCTGTGTGTCGTCTGCATAGTTATGGTAGCTGATGTTGTTATTTTTTATTATCTGAGCAAGAGGGAGCATGTAGATATTGAATAGGAGGGGACCCAGGATTGACCCTTGGGGAACCCCACATGTGATTTTTGTCATCTCTGATGTAAAGTTACCTACTGATACAAAAAAGTCCCTGTCCTTTAAGTAGGATTTAAACCAGTGGAGAGCTGTACCAGAAAGGCCGACCCAGTTCTCCAGGCGCTCTAACAGAATGGAGTGATCAACAGTATCAAATGCTGCACTGAGGTCCAATAGAACCAGCACGGTGGTTCTTCCACAGTCTGTATTTATATGGATGTCATTAAACACCTTGATAAGGGCGGTCTCTGTACTGTGGTGAGCACAGTAACATGATGTTGGTCTTCTAGCATTACAGGATGAGAGACATAGGACAGATAGCCCCCAGTTTTTCCATATCTGCATGCAGTGTTTCCCGCAGCACTGTCTTGGTGACGTGGCCGCCTCGCCAACATTCCAAAAAAAAAAAAAAAAACTAACTCGATATGCTTGCATGTTTATTTGACGTTAACGCGTTTTTTTGTGGTTGTTTTGGCGCGTGCATATAGTGAATGGCTGGGAAAAAACAGGCAAAATACATGGATGGGAACGCCTTGAGATTCCCCTGAAGGAGCTGGCCCAAGTGGCTGGGGAGAGGGACGTCTGGGCCTCCCTATTGAAGCTGCTACCCCCGCGACCCGACCCCGGATAAGCGGAAGATAACGGACGGAGGGACGGACGGATGGGTTAATCCAGCCACAATATTGCAATTGTTGTGTTTACATCATACATTTCTATTCCTGTCCGTCCTTTATTCTGATTCCTTATGTCAATGTAAGTGTAGCTTTTGTGAGCCTTCAGCTGGGGAACTAAGAGAAGATGTTTCTCATAGTTTTCCTGAGGATGTAATCAGCCTCCTGCTTTACAGGATGGTTCAGAGAGCAGCTAGCTGGGAAAACTGGAACTGAATCACATGTTAACTGTCTGTTTCCCTCTCAGCTGGGCTTCAGGCTGGGAAACACAGAGGACCGTTTTGAGGAACATGGAAGGGAACAGAGCAACGTCTCCAGCACCCAGCTGTGTTTCTCTGCAGAGTGACAGGTCCAAAGATCTTCCTATAGCGTTCAGTAATTATCCTGGACCCCCAGATCAAAGGTAAGACAGCTGTCAAAATCTATTATTATAATCATGTCTTAGACACTATTACCCTTAGGTAAATAGAAACTAAATCAGACTGAAGTTGAAGTAGAGAGGTTTACCTGCGAAAATGAGGACTGCTGGACATCCAACAGAATCCAGGAAGCTCCAGGAACGTTGTTACATTGTATACAATTTCCAAGAGGAAATCATATATTCTTCAGTCCAGAGCTTGACCTACACTAGCAGCAGATAGAGAGTTAGCAGTTTGATGTGAGACATGAAGATCTACCAAGAAGCAGTGTTCCCTTGAAGCTGCACGCGTGTGCAATCGCGAAGTGCATGTGAATTCAGCGTGCACAGCAAATTTATGCTGCGCAGTAAAGAAAATCTAATCTGAACTGTAAACAAAATAATAATAAACCAAATTATTTTATACCATTTTGCAACTTTGGAGAGGCAGTGTCCCACAGCCCGCTCTGTGAGCTCTGATTAATGGGTGGCGTGGGGCAGATGCCTTTATGTCTGGGCAGGTGGCGGTGAGTGTCTGTGTTCTGGGCTCCATTTCAGAAAAGATGACCGATCTACCCTGAGTAGAAAGCTGCTACTCTGAGTAGTTCTACCTTTGGTTTCCAGTTTTAGAACAGGTGATATCAGTCAGGTAGCTAAACACGCCGTCCGATCAACTCTGAGTTGAACGTGAGCATGAGCGTGAAAAAGGTCCGCCTCAATGGATTGCAGATAAGGTGATTCACCAAGGCATTGGCAAAAAATAAGAAGCCTGGAAATGCGCATTTCCCGAAAATGGAATTAGAAATCTTTAATGAAGGTGTCATGGTTTAGATTTTGTCTGTCTTTAGTGTGCAGTTCACTCAGCCCTCCCTCGCTCTGCTCCATACACTAATTAGCCTTAACTCCCTGTCACCTGTCAGGCAGCAATTAACCCTGATCTGTCATCACCTGTTTCCACCGCTTTATAAGACTCACCTCTTTCTGTTCCCGTCGCCGGTCCATAGAGCTCACTCCCGCTCAGTTCCTGTCAGAGGTTTTTCTTTCCAACTGTGTTTTGTTTCAGTCACTGCCCAGCTCCAGCTCAGCTCTCAAGTCCGCGCCTCTGAAGTTCTGGTCTCAAGTTCACGCCACTGAGGGTCTGTCTTGGGTTTCTTGGTTCTCCGGCGTGTTAGAACGCCCTCTGATTCTTGGTTCCCCGGCATGTTAGGATGCCCTCTGATTATTGGTTCCCCGGCGTGTTAGGACACCCTCTGATTCTTGGTTCCCCGGCGTGTTAGGAACGCCCTCTGTTCTCGGTTCCCCGGCGTGTTAGTACGCCCTCCGTTCATGTTCCCTGGTGTTTTAGATGTTCCTGCTTCCCTTGTGCCCCAGCGTTTCCCTCACGTCCCGGCCTTCTCTTCCCCAAGCCCCGGTGTTTCCCTCACGTCCCGGCGGGTTCCCCTGGCATTTCTGTACGTCAGTCGTGCTGCAGCGTGTGTTTTGAGCCCTGGCGTTGTCGTACGCCTGTTCTTCCCTCTGGCGTTGTCGTACGCCTGTTCTTCCCTCTGGCGTTGTCGTACGCCTGTTCTTCCCTCTGGCGTTGTCGTACGCCTGTTCTTCCCTCTGGCGTTGTCGTACGCCTGTTCCTTCCCTCTGGCGTTAAGTATGCCCGTTCCTTCCCTTTGGCGTCAAGTACGCCCGTTCCTTCCCTTTGGCGTTTCCATACGCCCGTTCCTTCCCTTTTGGCGTTCCCATACGCCCGTTCCTTCCCTTTTGGCGTTCCCATACGCCCGTTCCTTCCCCTTGGCGTTTCCATACGCCCGTTCCTTCCCTTTGGCGCTGTGTTGCGCCCGTTCCTTCCCTTTGGCGTTGTGTACGCCCGTTCCTTCCCTTTGGCGTTGTGTACGCCCGTTCCTTCCCTTTGGCGTTGTGTACGCCCATTCCTCCCCTTTGGCGCTGTGTTGCGCCCCTTCCTTTCCTTTGGCGCTGTGTTGCGCTCCTTTCTTTCCCCCGGCGCAGTCAAGCGCTCCCTCTTTCCCCCGGCGCTGTCAAGCGCTCGCTCTTTCCCCCAGCGCTGTCAAGCGCTCGCTCTTTCCCCCGACGCTGTCAAGCGCTCGCTCTTTCCCCCAGCGCTGTCAAGCGCTCGCTCTTTCCCCCGGCGCTGTCAAGCGCTCGCTCTTTCCCCCGGCACAGTCAAGCGCTCGCTCTTTCCCCCGGCGCTGTCAAGCGCTCGCTCTTTCCCCCGGCGCTGTCAAGCGCTCGCTCTTTCCCCCAGCGCTGTCAAGCGCTCGCTCTTTCCCCCGGCGCTGTCAAGCGCTCGTGCCTATCCGTGATGTGCCGCGCCCTGGTTGTGCTCTGGCACATCAGTGTTCTTTGGCTCCTTGGTTCCCCCGTGTTCTCTGGCTCCTTGGTTCCCCCGTGTTCTCTGGCCCCTTGGTTCCCCCGTGTTCTCTGGCCCCTTGGTTCCCCCGTGTTCTCTAGCACCTTGGTTCCCTAGTGTTCTCTAGCTTTTGGTTCCCCGTGGTCTCTAGCCTTAGTTCTCCCTGTGTTTCTCCTAGGCTTTTGTTTTCCTTGTGTTCTGATTTTGTTCGACTCTTGCCCGCCATCCTAGAACCCCCTCCACCCACCCTGGATAAGAGGTTCTGGGCCGTCCGGTCTCCGGCCTTGAGGGGGGGGGGGGGGGGTACTGTCATGGTTTAGGTTTTGTCTGTCTTTAGTGTGCAGTTCACTCAGCCCTCCCTCGTTCTGCTCCATACACTAATTAGCCTTAACTCCCCGTCACCTGTCAGGCAGCAATTAACCCTGATCTGTCATCACCTGTTTCCACCGCTTTATAAGACTCACCTCTTTCTGTTCCCGTCGCCGGTCCATAGAGCTCACTCCCGCTCAGTTCCTGTCAGAGGTTTTCTTTCCAACTGTGTTTTGTTTCAGTCACTGCCCAGCTCCAGCTCAGCTCTCAAGTCCGCGCCTCTGAAGTTCAGTCACTGCCCAGCTCCAGCTCAGCTCTCAAGTCCGCGCCTCTGAAGTTCTGGTCTCAAGTTCACGCCACTGAGGTTCTGGTCTCAAGCCCACGCCGTTGATGTTCTGGTCTCAAGCCCACGCCGCTGATGTTCTGGTCTCAAGCCCACGCCGCTGATGTTCTGGTCTCAAGCCCACGCCGCTGATGTTCTGGTTTCAAGTCCACGCCTCCGATGTTCTGGTCTCAAGCTCAACGCCTCCGATGTTCAGGTCTCAAGCTCAACGCCTCCGATGTTCAGGTCTCAAGCTCAACGCCTCCGGTGTTCTGGTCTCAAGCTCACGCCTTCGATGTTCTGGTCTCAAGCTCACGCCTCCGATGTCCTGTTCTCAAGTCCACGTCTCTGAAGTTCTGGTCGCAAGTCTTCGGCTCCTGAGTTCCTCCCGGCCAGTCACGTTACACGCCTCCTGCCGGCCAGCTTCGGTGCTCTACACCCTCGTCAGATGTAAGACTCTGGTTCCACGTCATTCACCTGCTACACTCTTCAATAAACTCACCCATAAGAACTGACTCTGTGTGTGCGTGCTGTGTCCGGGTTCATCCCAGAAAAATATCCTGACATTATGGACCGGCCAAGGGATGGACCCGAGCACACACAGAGCCATGTACAGAAGTTGGCAGGGTCAGCCCTCGCCTCCGGTTAATCTCGCCTGGGTCGCGGTGCTGCGACGCCCGGCCAATGACTCTGTTCCACGTTTCTCTCTCCGTGAGACCCGCCTCTGACGCTGCCAGCATATACAGAAGTTGCTGCCCAGCGCCTTCTAGTTTCGGTTTAGGTTTTGAGTTACGTAAGGTTCCTTAGTTGTAGAGTATTTAGTGTTCTTTGATTTCTTAGAGTTTTTTAGGCTTGTTTTGTTGTGTTCTGGTTTTGCTTAGTTTCCTGTCTAGCCCTGTATATTTATACAGTTCTAGAAGAATGGTTTCAGCCTTCTTATCTTTTGTTTGGGTTCAACCTTAGTTTTGATTACTTAGGATTTTTTGGGGTTTTCTTTTTCTGGAGTTTTGAGTTTCTTTTATTTAGCCTTGTTTTTCCAGCTCGGTCGTATTGTTAGCTTTAGATCTTCCGAGTTTTGCTTTCAGTTCTTACCTTAGACTTCTGGAATTGCCTTGCACTCTTATTTCTAGCTTTAGTTATCTATTTTTTTCTCTAGCTTAGCTGTACTTGCCCTCATCGCCCTCTTTGCTTGTTTTATAGTTTAATTTTAGTGTTTTGTTCCTTCCCAAGTCTTCTAGCTTTTCAGGTTTAGACCATGTGGTCCCTGTCTCGACCCTGTAGTCCCTGTCTCGACCCTGTAGTCCCTGTCTCGACCTTGTAGTCCCTGTCTCGACCCTGTAGTCCCTGTCTTGACCCTGTAGTCTCTGTCTGGCCCTGCGGCTCTAGTCTTAGTTCTGTATTGGTTAAATTAAGTTTTGTTGCTTTACCCTTGAGTGTCGGTGTGTCGTTACCGGTGCCCGCAGGTCACTGCCAGAGCTTTCTGGCACGCCTGGCCGGTTGCGGTCTAGCTCACCCTCTGGTTCCTGGCGTTTACGTTTTCCTCGGTTCCCTGGCGTGTTAGGACGCCCTCCGTTCGTGTTTCCCGGCATGTTAGAACGCCTCCTTGTTCCTGGCATTTAGACTTCTTGGTCCTCTGGTGTGTTAGAACGCCTTCTGTCTTGGGTTTCTTGGTTCTCCGGCGTGTTAGAACGCCCTCTGATTCTCGGTTCCCCGGCGTGTTAGGACGCCCTCTGATTCTCGGTTCCCCGGCGTGTTAGGACGCCCTCTGATTCTTGGTTCCCCGGCATGTTAGGATGCCCTCTGATTCTTGGTTCCCCGGCGTGTTAGGACGCCCTCTGATTCTTGGTTCCCCGGCGTGTTAGGAACGCCCTCTGTTCTCGGTTCCCCGGCGTGTTAGTACGCCCTCCGTTCATGTTCCCTGGTGTTTTAGATGTTCCTGCTTCCCTTGTGCCCCGGCGTTTCCCTCACGTCCCGGCCTTCTCTTCCCCAAGCCCCGGCGTTTCCCTCACGTCCCGGCGGGTTCCCCTGGCATTTCTGTACGTCAGTCGTGCTCCAGCGTGTGTTTTGAGCCCTGGCGTTGTCGTACACCTGTTCTTCCCTCTGGCGTTGTCGTACGCCTGTTCTTCCCTCTGGCGTCGTCGTACGCCTGTTCTTCCCTCTGGCGTTAAATACGCCCGTTCCTTCCCTTTGGCGTCAAGTACACCCGTTCCTTCCCTTTGGCGTTTCCATACGCCCGTTCCTTCCCTTTTGGCGTTCCCATACGCCCGTTCCTTCCCTTTTGGCGTTCCCATACGTCCATTCCTTCCCCTTGGCGTTTCCATACGCCCCTCCTTCCCTTTGGCGTTTCCATACGCCCGTTCCTTCCCTTTGGCGTTTCCATACGCCCGCTCCTTCCCTTTGGCGTTTCCATACGCCCGTTCCTTCCCTTTGGCGCTGTGTTGCGCCCGTTCCTTCCCTTTGGCGCTGTGTTGCGCCCGTTCCTTCCCTTTGGCGCTGTGTTGCGCCCGTTCCTTCCCTTTGGCGTTGTGTACGCCCGTTCCTTCCCTTTGGCGTTGTGTACGCCCGTTCCTTCCCTTTGGCGTTGTGTACGCCCGTGCCTTCCATTTTGGCGCTACCGTGCGCCCGTTCCTTCCCTTTTTCGTTGTGTACGCCCGTTCCTTCCCTTTGGCGTTGTGTACGCCCGTTCCTTCCCTTTGGCGTTGTGTACGCCCGTTCCTCCCCTTTGGCGCTGTGTTGCGCCCCTTCCTCCCCTTTGGCGCTGTGTTGCACCCCTTCCTTTCCTTTGGCGCTGTGTTGCGCTCCTTTCTTTCCCCCGGCGCAGTCAAGCGCTCCCTCTTTCCCCCGGCGCTGTCAAGCGCTCGCTCTTTCCCCCGACGCTGTCAAGCGCTCGCTCTTTCCCCCGGCGCTGTCAAGCGCTCGCTCTTTCCCCCGGCGCTGTCAAGCGCTCGCTCTTTCCCCCGGCGCAGTCAAGCGCTCGCTCTTTCCCCCGACGCTGTCAAGCGCTCGCTCTTTCCCCCGGCGCTGTCAAGCGCTCGCTCTTTCCCCCGGCGCTGTCAAGCGCTCGCTCTTTCCCCCGACGCTGTCAAGCGCTCGCTCTTTCCCCCGACGCTGTCAAGCGCTCGCTCTTTCCCCCGGCGCTGTCAAGCGCTCGCTCTTTCCCCCGGCGCTGTCAAGCGCTCGCTCTTTCCCCCGGCGCTGTCAAGCGCTCGTGCCTATCCCTGATATGCCGCGCCCTGGTTGTGCTCTGGCACATCAGTGTTCTTTGGCTCCTTGGTTCCCCCGTGTTCTCTGGCTCCTTGGTTCCCCCGTGTTCTCTGGCTCCTTGGTTCCCCCATGTTCTCTGGCTCCTTGGTTCCCCCGTGTTCTCTGGCTCCTTGGTTCCCCCGTGTTCTCTTGCCCCTTGGTTCCCCCGTGTTCTCTGGCCCCTTGGTTCCCCCGTGTTCTCTAGCTCCTTGGTTCCCTAGTGTTCTCTAGCCTTTGGTTCCCCGTGGTCTCTAGCATTAGTTCTCCCTGTGTTTCTCCTAGGCTTTTGTTTTCCTTGTGTTCTGATTTTGTTCGACTCTTGCCCGCCATCTTAGAACCCCCTCTACCCACCCTGGATAAGAGGTTCTGGGCCGTCCGGTCTCCGGCCTTGAGGGGGGGGGGGGGGGGGGGGGGGTACTGTCATGGTTTAGGTTTTGTCTGTCTTTAGTGTGCAGTTCACTCAGCCCTCCCTCGCTCTGCTCCATACACTAATTAGCCTTAACTCCCTGTCACCTGTCAGGCAGCAATTAACCCTGATCTGTCATCACCTGTTTCCACCGCTTTATAAGACTCACCTCTTTCTGTTCCCGTCGCCGGTCCATAGAGCTCACTCCCGCTCAGTTCCTGTCAGAGGTTTTTCTTTCCAACTGTGTTTTGTTTCAGTCACTGCCCAGCTCCAGCTCAGCTCTCAAGTCCGCGCCTCTGAAGTTCTGGTCTCAAGTTCACGCCACTGAGGTTCTGGTCTCAAGCCCACGCCACTGAGGTTCTGGTCTCAAGCCCACGCTGCTGATGTTCTGGTCTCAAGCCCACGCCGCTGATGTTCTGGTCTCAAGCCCACGCCGCTGATGTTCTGGTTTCAAGTCCACGCCTCCGATGTTCAGGTCTCAAGCTCAACGCCTCCGATGTTCAGGTCTCAAGCTCAACGCCTCCGGTGTTCTGGTCTCAAGCTCACGCCTTCGATGTTCTGGTCTCAAGCTCACGCCTCCGATGTCCTGTTCTCAAGTCCACGTCTCTGAAGTTCTGGTCGCAAGTCTTCGGCTCCTGAGTTCCTCCCGGCCAGTCACGTTACACGCCTCCTGCCGGCCAGCTTCGGTGCTCTACACCCTCGTCAGCTGTAAGACTCTGGTTCCACGTCATTCACCTGCTACACCCTTCAATTAACTCACCCATAAGAACTGACTCTGTGTGTGCGTGCTGTGTCCGGGTTCATCCCAGAAAAATATCCTGACAGAAGGCATATGGAGAATATTAAACCATAAGAAACAATGTTGTTGCTGCAGAAAAAGCGGGTTGGCGACAGAGAATAGCTTAAAAAGTCAATGCATGAGTGATATGAGCGTTATTTGACAGAATTAAAGCTGTTTTCTCACACTTCAGTCATTCGACACAAGGGGGGGGGGGGCATTGGTTACGAAAGGCATTAAAAGAGCACATGGCAGCAAGTCATGATGAAATATGAAAATACAGTTTAATAACGTAAGGTTAGCCAGCTTCTGCTGGATTCAGGAGGTGCAGTGTGGTTTTCGTCCTGGCCGTGGAACACTGGATCAGCTCTATACCCTCAGCAGGATCCTGGAGGGGGCATGGGAGTTTGCCCAACCAGTCTACATGTGTTTTGTGGATTTGGAGAAGGCATTCGACCGTGTCCCTTGAGGGATCCTGTGGGGGGTACTCCGGGAGTATGGAGTACCGGGCCCTTTAACAAGGGCTGTCAGAGTTGGACTCCGCAATGGTTTCCCTTTGTCACCGATTCTGTTCATAACTTTTATGGACAGAATTTCTAGGTGCAGCCAAGGTGTTGAGGGGATCCGTTTTGGTGACCTTAGAATTGCGTCTCTGCTATTCGCGGATGACGTGGTCCTATTGGCTTCATCAGGGCGTGATCTACAGCTCTCACTAGAGCGGTTCGCAGCCAATTCATGCAGCCGATTCTTGCAGCTGATTCTCGCAGCCGAATAGTCCCTCCAGGATACGCTGGAGGGACTATGTCTCTCTGCTGGCCTGGGAACGCCTTCCTCCGGAGGAGCTGGCCCAAGTGGCCGGGTAGAGGGACGTCTGGGCCTCCCTACTGAAGCTGCTGCCCCCGTGACCTGACCCCGGATAAGCGGAAGACAACGGACGGGCGGGCACGTAAGGTTAACTTACAAGTTTTCTTATGTATAACGGTACTCACATAAAGCATTAATGATGGTGGGATGGGGTGAGTTATTGAAATAACTGATATATTTATCTTTTTGTCAGTATAGTTCACCCATCGTTTTAAAAAAGAGATAACACTTATTGTCTTGTAGGTGTTTATATACTTTATGTTAATCATAGAGGCTATATTTATATTTTAAGTAGAAGTAAAGGTGGCGTTATTTAGGTGAAGCCGTTGCCCTAACGGTGCTGGGGGGATATGAATGGAAACTAAAATGTATGAATGGAAAATCAGAGCTGGAAGCGTCAAACTTTGATGCAAAATAAATTATTTGCGTGGTTCTTTATTAATCTTGTGGGTCACTGACTATGGAACAACATTAAACTAAACTATAACTGAGTGCAACAGTAACATTCCTGACAGCCCGACATACAGCTGTCTCTGAAAGATTTTCTGCATCTCCTACATTATTAAAAAGCTGCTGTTGACAAAAAAACAAAGAGCAGCACAAATAATTATTCAAAACTGAGAGCAATGTGCAGCTGAGAATATTGAAATAAATCATTGACAGCAGTGGAAGTCAGTAACGCTTGGGAATACATTAACCCAGAAATGATCAGACATTTAATCGTGGTCGGATCAGCTTCTCCCAACAAAGATTTCTGTGGAGTATTTGCTCTCCAGCATGCAGGCTCCTCCAGAAAAGGAGACGCCTTTTCCGACATTTCCTTGAGCAGATCTCAGCTAAAAGAAGGAAAAACTCAGTTTGCCCAAACAACTCTGCTTGGTAGCAGGGTTGTTTCACAAAGTAATTTGTTGTCATAATTTGACTCAGGGTCAAAACTTCTGAGCTTTCTGAAATGGAAAAGCCAGGGTATGCAGGAATTTACCCCATAAATTACCCAGAATATCCACTAACACAGATTTCTGAGACCAGACCCTGGTGCATGTGAGCTGTTCGTCTGGCTGTGTGGGATCTGCTTCCCTGAGCCCTTAAGTGCTGTTTTCAACCAATTTGTACTTTGAGGCTTCATAAATTTGGTTGTTTTTTAAGTGCCACACCTGCTGTTGCTCTGCTGGTGTTTTCAGCTGCAGTTTAAGTCCTTTGTAGTGCACAACTTCTGCTGATTTCTGACCAGCCTTCTTTTTCTACCTCTGTTTTTGAAAAGCAACTCTGTTTATACATTTCTATATGAGCGCATTCCTGGGGACTACAGTAATATATGTATAGCTTGGTAAATGACTTGTTCTTGTAAAGGGATTTATCATGTCTGATGAACCCAAACCTCTTTACACTAGTCAGTCATAATGTTGGCTTAATGTAGCCTCAGTGTGCAATGTTGCTCACAGAGGTCAAGTGAACCTTCAGGGAGTTTGTGTGTTTGCTCAAGCACATTGAAAATTAGGGGGAACATTGCCAAGAAGCCTTTTCTGTCCAACAAATCCATCAGACAAACTGAAGATCTGTACAATTCTGCAAAAGTCAAATCTAAGCATTCAAACAGTGTCAAACTTGAGGAAATCAGATAAAATTTGAATATTACCACTATGCAATGAATATTATGGAGAAAACAAGCCTCAAAGTTTCTTAAAGATCGCTGACCAGTCAGCTGGACATTAACAAAAGTTCTTTATTTGAATGACTTAGCATACCTTGCTGTATTACCCCACCCAGCCCTACCTCTCAATAGAAGGTCCATGTCAGTTCATTGCACCGTGATGTGAACAAGCAGCCCTATTTTCATACATTTAGATAATTGACAGCACTGCATTACATTAGTGTTGTTACTTATGTGCAATGAACACATAAACATATTTCAGTTGTCGAAAAATTACAATACCTAATTAAACAGTAACACAAAGAAAATTAAGCAAAAAACTTTTACAAAATTAGTAAATGTCAAATATATAAATTGTATTTTTATCCCCGCATATTTTTGTGTCTGCAAGTTGCAAACATGATGCCATTCTGATGCAACTCTCAAGTAAACATATTGGTACATTGTTATTGCTACTATTTAATTGCTCATTCAATAAGTGAAATTAGGCTTTTTCTTTCTCAAAGACAGCAATTTAGAGGTTGATTATCAACATGTGTTTCAGCTCAGAATTCAGGTATGAATAGAGGTGTATTCACACCTTTAAATAGGTTAATCAACGAGTAGCTTTAATTGCAGTTACTTAATCTGTACCCATCAAGTGATATGTGTGAAAACACTTGACAAAGGTAGAGTCTGTGATTTTTCTGGAAGTTTCCCTAAGTGCCTTTTTCAATAACTGCATATGTGCAACACCGTCATACCTGCTCCTCTGCACCTCAGGGGGTTCACTTGAAAAAATCCCAAATCCACTCTGGTCTTATTTCTTTCTACTGGGGCCTTCCTTTTCTTCTCAGAAACATGAACGCTGTTGCTTCTTGCGAGTCTGAGCCATTTTCACAGTATACAATGAGAGCAGTGGTTCTACAAAGAAAAGCTAACACCGAAGCTAACAGCTAAGCTAACCAGATACAGAAACATTAGAAGTGTGTATGCGCAGCCAGCAAGAAGAAGCTAACAAGAAACAAGCAAATCACAAACATGGTTTTTAATTAAAACCTTTCTTTATATAAGCCCCTTGTTCATTGTCACTCAAAAGCCTGGGACTTTGCAAATCACGGTAGCGTTTCCATACACATTTACCCGTCTAATTTCACTTCCCTGGGGCTTTATAGTCCCTCAGGTGACCCAGTACTTTGGTCTGCTTTTGTAGAGCTTGTTGAGGGGGTGGGGTTGCATACAACAAGGAAAACTGTTTGCCACAAGGGGCAGTAATGAGATGAAGAGTTTACAAACCTATTGATTTATCACAGAAAGTTGTTTAAGATGTTTTAGGCGAGAAAGTACACTTACACACTTCATCTATGCAGTCAGTTCATCAGGATTATGAGCCAGGCAGAAAGAAACTGTGCTTTATTTTAATTTATTTACACCAACAGCAGTAGAATAGAGTGGAGCCCAGTAGTGAGAAATTTGCTTTGGGGCGGTGTAAAAGGGGCTAAGGAGATGTAACGGAATCAGCTGCTTATTGTCCTCTTGTGTCTCCAAATCTAGATGAGTGGAAGCTTGAGTGGCAGGATATACTAGATACAACTTCTCTGCATTTGTCTGTTCGACCGCTGTCTTTTTGCCACCACCCACTGTACTGGAACGGTACTGCAGTTTTTTATCACAACGTCCCAAACGTCATTGGATTTTTTTTTTACATCAATGGCCTCTAGCTAATGGAGACACAAAAACCCAAAAGCCCCAGGAGAGGAGTGACTTTACAGCCATTGTTGCATGTTTCACTCATGACCTATAAGGGAATGCTTTGATTTTCTGAGATTGAGGTTTTGGTGTATAGTATCTCGCCTGTAATGGGTAACACTATAAAGGTTTTCATATTTGTAAATTTGGATAGTTTTCCCAGTCAACCAAAGTCTGGGGGTTTTAATGGAAAAGGGGCTATACATTACAATTTACTAAAAATACCATGTGACACCATCAACCTGTTCTGTGATACAAATATCACAGGGTTTTTATTTTTGATTGCCAACAAAGTTTTACATTACTAATCATTACTGTGAATGCAGTAGGCATTCACAGTTCTTGAGATCCTGTTTCTCTTTATTCTTTATTATTATTATTACTGTGAATGCAGTAGGCATTCACAGTTCTTGAGATCCTGTTTCTCTTTATTACTGTGAATGCAGTAGGCATTCACAGTTCTTGAGATCCTGTTTCTCTTTATTCTTTATTATTATTACTGTGAATGCAGTAGGCATTCACAGTTCTTGAGATCCTGTTTCTCTTTATTCTTTATTATTGCTGTGAATGCAGTAGGCATTCACAGTTCTTGAGATCCTCTTTCGCGTTTTTACTGTTTAAAGTTTGATTCGCTTCTCCTCCTACAGTTTTTGTCCGATTTTAATCATTCAACTTTTAAACTATTCAGCTTCTTCTGGAATCGATGGCTATATCTTTTTGTACTTTTAACTTTTCAACTGTTTAAAATATTCAGCTTTTTCTGCAAATTTTCAGCTTTTTTTCTCCCATAGGAAATTAATGTAATTCACTAAAATTCCACTCATTTCAGCTGCTTTTTGACAGCTTACTGCTTCAGCCTACTTTCAGCTAGAAACGCCATTCAACTTTTAAAATGTAGTGATATCTTTAAGCTATTATGGTATGCTTTTTCATCTCTTTTACCATTTTCATATAGTACCTCCTTAAAATAATTTTGGCTTTTCAAGAAATTCAGCAAATAACATGCGTTGCTATGGTCGTCAAGGAGGCAGTTATAGAGTGCGCACTCTAGAAATTCAACAAATTCTTCTTCTCCGAACAACTTCTTCTCACTCGCTCAATTTTCAACCTATCCACATAAATTATACATCAAAGCGTAGGAATTTTTGTCTGGATTCAGGAAATGTAACCCTCATTGGTGTAGCATTTATTTACTAACCCTAACCTCCACCATTCATTTCCCATGGAGCGGTTTTGAAAAATGACGTCTGAAAATCCAAAACATCACACGTTTTCGCATCGTCGCCACTCCTAAACCGTTTGATGTACAGGCATGAGACTTTCACACATGAATGTCCCAACCCTTCTGGCACTTCCAAAAAAGGATTTTTTTTTATAACTGTTACGGTTTTACCGCAGGAACAATTTGTTCGGGAGTGGCGAATGTGCAAAATCCTGAAAATGCTATAGAGCTGCATTTTTCCACATGATCCACTTTTTTACATTGTCACTGTGCCTACACCAATTTGTGTACAAACATAAAAATGAGCAACATAGTCCTCAAAAGCCTGCTGATAGTAACAGTGAAATAATTATTATGATATCTTTTATACTTTTTCAACTAGAGTGATTTGTTCGGGACCGTTTTAGAGGATTTTTGAAATTCCTTAAAAATCCCCTTTATATCATTTTTTTTACGCCTTTATTAAAATATTTCCAGCAAAAACCCGTAGCAAGTCTTCTTCCCCTATCCGTTAAGAAATAAACGCAGAAAAAATTACGTCTCTACCATTTACGGATCAGGAAATATGGAGCGTTGTGCGAGGCAAAGTTCTCCATTATAACCCAATGGGACATATTCTGAGCAAAGTGTCTGCACTTTGGTAGAATGGCCCATTGCAGGTGTGAGCGAGTTTCCATGACGACGGAACTCTGCTGACCAGAAGGAGAGGCTCCATTGGGATAGAACTGCAACTTTCGACACCCACTGCAGTGGCTGTAATTAATGTAGGAATCTGAAATTCGCACAGTCACTTCCTCGTAACATTTTAAAATTTTCAAGTGATTATCAGCCATGTGCCACTTTTCTGTCCCATTTTGGATTTCACATGCTTTCCTATTGGGCTTTGCTTCCAACAGGACCTGGCATGATGCCCAGACACGACCCAATTGGCCTATACAGCACCACCCACCTGTGGGAAATGGCGCTACACACCATTTTGGTCAAATGTTGAGTTCTGGGCCCAGATGTGGTGAGGATGAGTTGCTAAAGGAGGCCGATCTGACCCATGAACTTTGGTGACGTTTGGTGACATTAAGTATTGGCACCCCTTTTTGAGGCACTTCCCAGTACAGGATTTGGACCAAACTGACAGAGTACAATCACCCGGTGATACTGAACACAACCATGTTAGCGGCTAACGGTTAGCATATTGCTAACTGGAAGTAGCCCTAGGAAGCTCGTACAAACTTCTGCTTCCCAGAGTCTTTACCTTCTTTAAAGAAAAAGCTCCACAAGAAAGTTGGCGTACGTCGCATAAAGCATCTCCAAGTTAGGAGGTGTCAAACATCCAATGCTTTTCAGGTGAAACCCCTTATACTCCTAGAAATGCAGGCCCACATATGGCTACAGTATATTCAAGTTTCAAATTCTACTTCTGCTTTGTTAAACGATTCAGTGATTAGAATGAGTTAGGAGATGTTTGGTGCCATTCCCTCAGTTTTTTTCTTCTTCTAATCATTCAGCTACTGTTCTTTCATGTTCAAAATCCTTCAACTTTTTCAAATTCTTCAACTTTTTCAACTTCTTCAATGCTTTTCAGCATTTTTTTTCTCTTCTTCAAAGAACTTCTGCATCTTTTGCTAAATCATTTAGCTTACTGCATTCACAGTGCATTTTCGCAGGAAATGCAATTTTTTCTAGTTATTATTACTGTGAATGCAGTAGGCATTCACAGTTCTTGAGATCCTGTTTCTCTTTATTACTGTGAATGCAGTAGGCATTCACAGTTCTTGAGATCCTGTTTCTCTTTATTCTTTATTATTCTTCTTCTTCTTAGTGTTTATTCTTCCTAATGCGTTTTTACTGTTTAAAGTTTGATTCGCTTCTCCTCCTACAATTTTTCTCCGATTTCAACCATTCAACTTTTAAACTATTCAGCTTCTTCTGGAATGGATGGCTATGTCTTTTTGTACTTTTAACTCTTCAACTTTTTAAAATATTCAGCTTTTTCTGCAAATTTTCAGCTTTTTTTCTCCCATAGGAAATGAATGTAATTCACTAAAATTCCGCTCATTTCAGCTGCTTTTTGACAGCTTACTGCTTCAGCCTACTTTCAGCTAGAAACGCCATTCAACTTTTAAAATGTAGTGATATCTTTCAGCTATTATGGTCTATTTCAGCTTTTTCATATCTTTTACCATTTTCATATAGTACCTCCTTAAAATAATTTTGGCTTTTCAAGAAATTCAGCAAATAACATGCGTTGCTATGGTCGTCAAGGAGGCAGTTATAGAGTGCGCACTCTAGAAATTCAACAAATTCTTCTTCTCCGAACAACTTCTTCTCACTCGCTCAATTTTCAACCTATCCACATAAATTATACATCAAAACGTAGGAATTTTTGTCTGGATTCAGGAAATGTAACCCTCATTGGTGTAGCATTTATAGATTTTTCGCAAATCACCTCAGAGCGACACAAACCCGAAACCTCCCCCATTCATTTCCTATGGAGCGGTTTTGAAAAATGACGTCTGAAAATCCAAAACATCACACGTTTTCGCATCGTCGCTACTCCTAAACCGTTTGATGTACAGGCATGAGACTTTCACATATGAATGTCCCAACCCTTCTGGCACTCACAAAAAAGGAATTTTGTGAATAACTGTTACGGTTTTTCCGCAGGAACAATTTGTTCGGGAGTAGCAAATTTGCAAAATCCTCAAAACGCTTTGGAGCTGCATTTTTCCAAATGATCCACCTTTTTACATCGTCGCTGTGCCTACACCGATTTTTGTACAAACATAAAAATGGGCAACATAGTCGTCAAAAGCCTGCTGATACTCACAGTGAAAGAATTAATTTGATATCTCTTATACTTTTTCAGCTACAGCGATTTGTTCAGGACCGTATTTAGAGGATTTTAGAAATTCCTTAAAAATCCTCTTTATATCATAATTTTTTACGCCTTTATTAAAATATTTCCAGCAAAAACCGATAGCAAGTCTTCTTCCCCTATCCGTTAAGAAAGAAACGCAGAAAAGATTACGTCTCTACCATTTACGGATCAGGAGATATGGAGCGTTGTGCGAGGCAAAGTTCTCCATTATAACCCAATGGGACATATTGTGAGCAAAGTCTCTGCACTTTGGTAGACTGGCCGCTGCAGGTGTGTCAGTGAGTTACCATGACGACGGAACTCTGAGGGCCAGAGGGAGAGGATCAATTGAGATACAATGGCAACTTTCGACGCTCACCGCAGTTGCTGTGATTAATGTAGGAATCTGAAATTCGCACAGTCACTTCCTCTTGACATTTTAAAATTTTCAAGTGACTTTCAGCTATGTGTCATTTTTCTAGCCCATTTTGGATTTCACATGCTTTCCTATTGGGCCTTTGCTTCCAACAGGACCTGGCATGATGCCCAGACACGACCCAATTGGCCAATACAGCACCACCCATCTGTCGGAAATGGCGCTACTAACCATTTTGGTCTAATTTTGAGTTCTGGGCCCAGATGTGGTGAGGCTGAGTTGCTAAAGGAGGCCAATCTGACCCATGAACTTTGGTGACGTTTGGCAACATTAAGTATTGGCACCCCTATTTGAGGCACTTCCCAGTACAGGATTTGGACCAAACTGACAGAGTACAATCACCCGGTGATCCTGAGCACAACCATGTTAGCGGCTAATGGTTAGCATGTTGCTAATTGGAAGTAGCTCTAGGAAGCTCAGACAAACTTCTGCTTTACAGAGTCTGTACCTCCTTTATACAGAATGCTCCACAATAAGTTTGGGCCTCGTCACGTAAAGCATCTCCAAGTTAGGAGGTGTCAAACATCCAATGCTTTTCAATGGGGGCGAAACCCCTTATACTCCCTAGAAATGCAGGCCCACATATGGCTACAGTATATTCAAGTTTGAAATTCTACTTATGCTTTGTTAAGCGATTCAGTGTTTAGAATGAGTTAGGAAATGTTTGGTGCCTTTCCCTCAGTTTTTTCTTCTTCTAATCATTCAGCTATTGTTCTTTCATGTTCAAATTCTTCAACTCTTTCAAATTCTTCAACTTTTTCAACTTCTTCAATGCTTTTCAGCTATTTTTTTCTCTTCTTCAAATATCTTCTGCATCTTTTGCTTAATCATTCAGCTATCTGCATTCACAGTGCATTTTCGCAGGAAATGCAAATTTTTCTAGTTATTATTATTATTCCTGTTTATTCTTCCAAAAGCGTTTTTACTGTTTAAACTTTGCTTCGCTTCTCCTTCTACAATTTTTCTCCCATTTCAACCATTCAACTTTTAAACTATTCAGCTTCTTCTGGAATGGATGGCTATGTCTTTTTGTACTTTTAACTCTTCAACTTTTTAAAATATTCAGCTTTTTCTGCAAATTTTCAGCTTTTTTTCACCCATTGGAAATGAATGTAATTCACTAAAATTCCGCTCATTTCAGCTGCTTTTTGACAGCTTACTGCTTCAGCCTACTTTCAGCTAGAAACGTCATTCAACTTTTAAAATGTAGTGATATCTTTCAGCTATTATGATATATTTCAGCTTTTTCATATCTTTTACCATTTTCATATAGTACCTCCTTAAAATCATTTTAGCTTTTCAAGAAATTCAGCAAATAACATGCGTTGCTATGGTCGTCAAGGAGGCAGTTATAGAGTGCGCACTCTAGAAATTCAACAAATTCTTCATCTCCGAACAACTTCTTCTCACTCGCTCAATTTTCAACCTATCCACATAAATTATACATCAAAACGTAGGAATTTTTGTCTGGATTCAGGAAATGTAACCCTCATTGGTGTAGCATTTATAGATTTTTCGCAAATCACCTCAGAGCGACACAAACCCGAAACCTCCCCCATTAATTTCCTATGGAGCGGTTTCGAAAAATGACGTCTGAAAATCCAAAACATCACACGTTTTCGCATCGTCGCTACTCCTAAACCGTTTGATGTACAGGCATGAGACTTTCACATATGAATGTCCCAACCCTTCTGGCACTCACAAAAAAGGAATTTTGTGGATAACTGTTACGGTTTTTCCGCAGGAACAATTTGTTCGGGAGTAGCGGATGTGCAAAATCCTTAAAATGCTTTAGAGCTGCATTTTTCCACATGATCCACTTTTTTACATCGTCGCTGTGTCTACACCGATTTTTGTACAAACATAAAAATGAGCAACATAGTCCTCAAAAGCCTGCTGATACTCACAGTGAAAGAATTAATTTGATATCTCTTATACTTTTTCAGCTAGAGCGATTTGTTTGGGACCGTTTTTGGAGGATTTTGGAAAATTCTTAAAAATCCCGTTTAGATCATAATTTTTTACGCCTTTATTAAACTTTTTCCAGCAAAAAACGATAGCTTTTCTTCTTCCCCTATCCGTTACGAACTAAACGCAGAAAAAATTACGTCTCTACCATTTAGGGATCAGGAGATATGAAGCGTTGTTCGGGGCAAAGTTCTCCATTATAATCCAATGGGACTTATTGTGAGCAAAGTCTCTGCACTTCGGTCGACTGGCCGCTGCAGCTGTGTCAGTGAGTTTCCATGACGACGGAACTCTGAGGGCCAGAGGGAGAAGCTCCATTAGGATACAATGGCAACTTTCAACGCTCACCGCAGTTGCTGTGATTAATGTAGGAATCTGAAATTCGCACAGTCACTTCCTCTTGACATTTTAAAATTTTCAAGTGACTTTCAGCTATGTGTCATTTTTCTATCCCATTTTGGAATTCACATGCTTTCCTATTGGGCCTTTGCTTCCAACAGGACCTGGCATGATGCCCAGACACGACCCAATTGGCCAATACAGCACCACCCACCTGTGGGAAATGGCGCTACTGACCATTTTGGTCAAATGTTGAGTTCTGGGCCCAGATGTGGTGAGGCTGAGTTGCTAAAGGAGGCCAATCTGACCCATGATCTTTGGTGACGTTTGGCGACATTAAGTATTGGCACCCCTATTTGAGGCACTTCCCAGTACAGGATTTGGACCAAACTGACAGAGTACAATCACCCGGTGATCCTGAGCACAACCATGTTAGCGGCTAATGGTTAGCATGTTGCTAATTGGAAGTAGCTCTAGGAAGCTTGGACAAACTTCTGCTTTACAGAGTCTGTACCTCCTTTATACAGAATGCTCCACAATAAGTTTGGGCCTCGTCACGTAAAGCATCTCCAAGTTAGGAGGTGTCAAACATCCAATGCTTTTCAATGGGGGCAAAACCCCTTATACTCCCTAGAAATGCAGGCCCACATATGGCAACAGTATATTCAAGTTTGAAATTCTACTTATGCTTTGTTAAACGATTCAGTGTTTAGAATGAGTTAGGAAATATTTGGTGCCTTTCCCTCAGTTTTTTCTTCTTCTAATAATTCAGCTATTGTTCTTTCATGTTCAAATTCTTCAACTCTTTCAAATTCTTCAACTTTTTCAACTTCTTCAACTTTTTCAACTTCTTCAATGCTTTTCAGCTATTTTTTCTCTTCTTCAAAGATCTTCTGCATCTTTTGCTTAATCATTCAGCTATCTGCATTCACAGTACATTTTCGCAGGAAATGCAAATTTTTCTAGTTCCTGTTTATTCTTCCAAATGCGTTTTTACTGTTTAAACTTTGCTTCGCTTCTCCTCCTACAATTTTTCTCCGATTTCAACCATTCAACTTTTAAACTATTCAGCTTATTCTGGAATGGATGGCTATGTCTTTTTGTACTTTTAACTCTTCAACTTTTTAAAATATTCAGCTTTTTCTGCAAATTTTCAGCTTTTTTTCTCCCATAGGAAATGAATGTAATTCACTAAAATTCCGCTCATTTCAGCTGCTTTTTGACAGCTTACTGCTTCAGCCTACTTTCAGCTAGAAACGCCATTCAACTTTTAAAATGTAGTGATATCTTTCAGCTATTATGGTCTATTTCAGCTTTTTCATATCTTTTACCATTTTCATATAGTACCTCCTTAAAATAATTTTGGCTTTTCAAGAAATTCAACAAATAACATGCGTTGCTATGGTCGTCAAGGAGGCAGTTATAGAGTGCGCACTCTAGAAATTCAACAAATTCTTCTTCTCCGAACAACTTCTTCTCACTCGCTCAATTTTCAACCTATCCACATAAATTATACATCAAAACGTAGGAATTTTTGTCTGGATTCAGGAAATGTAACCCTCATTGGTGTAGCCTTTATAGATTTTTCACAAATCACCTCAGAGCGACACAAACCCGAAACCTCCCCCATTCATTTCCTATGGAGCGGTTTTGAAAAATGACGTCTGAAAATCCAAAACATCACACTTTTTCACATCGTCGCTACTCCTAAACCGTTTGATGTACAGGCATGAGACTTTCACATATGAATGTCCCAACCCTTCTGGCACTCACAAAAAAGGAATTTTGTGGATAACTGTTACGGTTTTTCCGCAGGAACAATTTGTTCGGGAGTAGCGAATGTGCAAAATCCTGAAAATGCTTTAGAGCTGCATTGTTCCACATGATCCACTTTTTTACATCGTCGCTGTGCCTACACCGATTTTTGTACAAACATAAAAATGAGCAACATAGTCCTCAAAAGCCTGCTGATACTCATAGTGAAATAATTGTTTTGATATCTCTTATACTTTTTCAGGTAGAGCGATTTGTTCGGGACTGTTTTTAGAGGATTTTGCAAATTCCTTAAAAAACCCCTTTAGATCATAATTTTTTACGCCTTTATTAAACTTGTTCCAGCAAAAACCGATAGCTTTTCTTCTTCCCCTATCCGTTACGAACTAAACGCAGAAAAAATTACGTCTCTACCATTTAGGGATCAGGAGATATGAAGCGTTGTTCGGGGCAAATTTCTCCATTATAATCCAATGGGACTTATTGTGAGCAAAGTCTCTGCACTTGGGTAGATTGGCCGCTGCAGGTGTGTCAGTGAGTTTCCATGACGACGGAACTCTGAGGGCCAGAGGGAGAGGATCAATTGAGATAGAATGGCAACTTTCAACGCTCACCGCAGTTGCTGTGATTAATGTAGGAATCTGAAATTCGCACAGTCACTTCCTCTTGACATTTTAAAATTTTCAAGTGACTTTCAGCTATGTGTCATTTTTCTGCCCCATTTTGGATTTCACATGCTTTCCTATTGGGCCTTTGCTTCCAACAGGACCTGGCATGATGCCCAGACACGACCCAATTGGCCAATACAGCACCACCCACCTGTGGGAAATGGCGCTACTGACCATTTTGGTCAAATATTGAGTTCTGGGCCCAGATGTGGTGAGGCTGAGTTGCTAAAGGAGGCCAATCTGACCCATGAACTTTGGTGACGTTTGGCGACATTAAGTATTGGCACCCCTATTTGAGGCACTTCCCAGTACAGGATTTGGACCAAACTGACAGAGTACAATCACCCGGTGATCCTGAGCACAACCATGTTAGTGGCTAATGGTTAGCATGTTGCTAATTGGAAGTAGCTCTAGGAAGCTCGGACAAACTTCTGCTTTACAGAGTCTGTACCTCCTTTATACAGAATGCTCCACAATAAGTTTGGGCCTCATCACGTAAAGCATCTCCAAGTTAGGAGGTGTCAAACATCCAATGCTTTTCAATGGGGGCGAAACCCCTTATACTCCCTAGAAATGCAGGCCCACATATGGCTACAGTATATCAAAGTTTGAAATTCTACTTCTGCTTTGTTAAACGATTCAGTGTTTAGAATGAGTTAGGAAATGTTTGGTGCCATTCCCTCGGTTTTTTCTTCTTCTAATCATTCAGCTATTGTTCTTTCGTGTTCAAATTCTTTAACTTTTTCAACTTCTTCAATGCTTTTCAGCTATTTTTTCTCTTCTTCAAAGATCTTCTGCATCTTTTGCTCAATCATTCAGCTATCTGCATTCACAGTGCATTTTCGCAGGAAATGCAAATTTTTCTAGTTATTATTACTGTGAATGCAGTAGGCATTCACAGTTATTGAGATCCTCTTCCGCCTTTTTACTGTTTAAACTTTGCTTTGCTTCTCCTCCTACAGTTTTTCTCCGATTTCAACCATTCAACTTTTAAACTATTCAGCTTCTTCTGGAATGGATGGCTATGTCTTTTTGTACTTTTAACTCTTCAACTTTTTAAAATATTCAGCTTTTTCTGCACATTTTCAGCTTTTTTTTTCTCCCATAGGAAATGAATGTAATTCACTAAAATTCCACTCATTTCAGCTGCTTTTTGACAGCTTACTGCTTCAGCCTACTTTCAGCTAGAAACGCCATTCAACTTTTAAAATGTAGTGATATCTTTCAGCTATTATGGTCTATTTCAGCTTTTTCATATCTTTTACCATTTTCATATAGTACCTCCTAAAAATAATTTTGGCTTTTCAAGAAATTCAGCAAATAACATGCGTTGCTATGGTCGTCAAGGAGGCAGTTATAGAGTGCGCACTCTAGAAATTCAACAAATTCTTCTTCTCCAAACAACTTCTTCTCACTCGCTCAATTTTCAACCTATCCACATAAATTATACATCAAAACGTAGGAATTTTTGTCTGGATTCAGGAAATCTAACCCTAATTGGTGTAGCATTTATAGATTTTTCGCAAATCACCTCAGAGCGACACAAACCCGAAACCTCCCCCATTCATTTCCTATGGAGCGGTTTTGAAAAATGACGTCTGAAAATCCAAAACATCACACGTTTTCGCATCGTCGCTACTCCTAAACCGTTTGATGTACAGGCATGAGACTTTCACATATGAATGTCCCAACCCTTCTGGCACTCACAAAAAAGGAATTTTGTGGATAACTGTTACGGTTTTTCCGCAGGAACAATTTGTTCGGGAGTAGCAAATTTGCAGAATCCTGAAGACGCTTTGGACCTCCATCCCCCCAAATGATCCACTTTTTTACATCGTTGCTGTGCCTACATAACCTGACAACAGCCAGCTGCATGTATTGCTCCGCCTAGCTCCACTCACATACATCTGGGACACGGCTCATTCAAAGTGATTTCCCCAACCAAATTTTTGGTCTGGCCAATCAGGACGCAGGGCTGGTGTTTCATGGATGTGACGTAGTGGAGAAGCCACCGTAAGATTCCAACAACAACAATGGCGGCTCGCATCGAGGAAGCAAGCATTAGCATTGATGCTGCTATTTCTTCCGTGTTGTCCAATCTATCTGATATTGTTTCATTAAAAGAACATCAGAGCACGCCTCTGAAGGCTTTTGTTGGGGGAAACCATGTTTTCGCCCTTCTCCCGACCGGATTTGGCAAGTTTTGTTTTCCGGGGCGCGTCTGCGTACGCGCCCCGGAGCGGTTAGCGCTAACCATATTGGGAGGCCTATTAGTCCTCAACGCGGTCAGCCCGGGATCGACTCCGACCCGCGGCGCTTTGCCGCCTGTCTTTCCCCCTCTTCCTGTCAGCTCACTGTCAATAAAACGCTTGCCACTACTGTGTTTCCCGCAGGAATTTGCTTATGCGAGGCGGACCGACTTGCGGAGCGGGGGGTGGATGACTTTTTCTCCGCGCACCGGCTCGCGGGGGGGGGGGGACGACACGTTTTCCGCGGACCGGCTCGCGGAGCGGAGGGGGGGGGGTGGACGACACGTTTTCCGCGGCCGCCTCGCCAAGATAGCGCTGCGGGAAACCCTGCACTAGAGCCGCAAACACATAAAAAAAAAAAAAAGTTTTTTTTTTCCGGCGTCGGTCTCATCAGCGTCACGGGTTAGCTTCGGTGTGAGTGGTTGAAATAGCACGTCGATAAAGATGACAGACAAGTGGCTTATCCAATCATATGCAAGGAGTTTTGATAAGGCCCAGCCTTCAGTAAAGGCAATGCCTATGGCGGTGTCCCAGATGTATGTGAGTGGAGCTAGGCGGAGCGATACATGCAGCTGGCTGTTGTCAGGTTAGTGCCTACACCGATTGTTGTACAAACATAAAAATGAGCAACATAGTCCTCAAAAGCCTGCTGATACTCACAGTGAAATAATTGTTTTGATATCTCTTATACTTTTTCACCTAGAGCGATTTGTTCGGGACTTTTTTTAGAGGATTTTGGAAATTCCTTAAAAAACCCCTTTAGATCATAATTTTTTACGCCTTTATTAATCTTTTTCCAGCAAAAAACGATAGCTTTTCTTCTTCCCCTATCCGTTACGAACTAAACGCAGAAAAAATTACGTCTCTACCATTTATAGATCGGGAGATATGAAGCTTTGTTCGGGGCAAAGTTCTCCATTATAATCCAATGGGACTTATTGTGAGCAAAGTCTCTGCACTTTGGGAGACTGGCCGCTGCAGGTGTGTCAGTGAGTTTCCATGACGACGGAACTCTGAGGGCCAGAGGGAGAGGATCAATTGAGATACAATGGCAACTTTCGACGCTCACCGCAGTTGCTGTGATTAATGTAGGAATCTGAAATTCGCACAGTCACTTCCTCTTGACATTTTAAAATTTTCAAGTGACTTTCAGCTATGTGTCATTTTTCTGTCCCATTTTGGAATTCACATGCTTTCCTATTGGGCCTTTGCTTCCAACAGGACCTGGCATGATAACCAGACACGACCCAATTGGCCAATACAGCACCACCCACCTGTGGGAAATGGCGCTACTGACCATTTTGGTCAAATATTGAGTTCTGGGCCCAGATGTGGTGAGGCTGAGTTGCTAAAGGAGGCCAATCTGACCCATGAACTTTGGTCACGTTTGGTGACATTAAGTATTGGCACCCCTATTTGAGGCACTTCCCAGTACAGGATTTGGACCAAACTGACAGAGTACAATCACCCGGGATACTGAACACAAACATGTTAGCGGCTAATGGTTAGCATGTTGGTAATTGGAAGTAGCTCTAGGAAGCTCGGACAAACTTCTGCTTTACAGAGTCTGTACCTCCTTTATACAGAATGCTCCACAATAAGTTTGGGCCTCGTCACGTAAAGCATCTCCAAGTTAGGAGGTGTCAAACATCCAATGCTTTTCAATGGGGGCGAAACCCCTTATACTCCCTAGAAATGCAGGCCCACATATGGCTACAGTATATTCAAATTTGAAATTCTACTTATGCTTTGTTAAACGATTCAGTGTTTAGAATGAGTTAGGAAATGTTTGGTGCCTTTCCCTCAGTTTTTTCTTCTTCTAATAATTCAGCTATTGTTCTTTCATGTTCAAATTCTTCAACTCTTTCAAATTCTTCAACTTTTTCAACTTCTTCAACTTTTTCAACTTCTTCAATGCTTTTCAGCTATTTTTTCTCTTCTTCAAAGATCTTCTGCATCTTTTGCTTAATCATTCAGCTGTCTGCATTCACAGTGCATTTTCGCAGGAAATGCAAATTTTTCTAGTTACTGTGAATGCAGTAGGCATTCACAGTTCTTGAGATCCTGTTTCTCTTTATTCTTTATTATTATTATAGGAACTTCTTCCAAATGCGTTTTTACTGTTTAAAGTTTGATTCGCTTCTCCTCCTACAATTTTTCTCCGATTTCAACCATTCAACTTTTAAACTATTCAGCTTCTTCTGGAATGGATGGCTATGTCTTTTTGTACTTTTAACTCTTCAACTTTTTAAAATATTCAGCTTTTTCTGCAAATTTTCAGCTTTTTTTCTCCCATAGGAAATGAATGTAATTCACTAAAATTCCGCTCATTTCAGCTGCTTTTTGACAGCTTACTGCTTCAGCCTACTTTCAGCTAGAAACGCCATTCAACTTTTAAAATGTAGTGATATCTTTCAGCTATTATGGTCTATTTCAGCTTTTTCATATCTTTTACCATTTTCATATAGTACCTCCTTAAAATAATTTTGGCTTTTCAAGAAATTCAGCAAATAACATGCGTTGCTATGGTCGTCAAGGAGGCAGTTATAGAGTGCGCACTCTAGAAATTCAACAAATTCTTCTTCTCCGAACAACTTCTCATTCGCTCAATTTTCAACCTATCCACATGAATTATACATCAAAACGTAGGAATTTTTGTCTGGATTCAGGAAATGTAACCCTCATTGGTGTAGCATTTATAGATTTTTCGCAAATCACCTCAGAGCGACACAAACCCGAAACCTCCCCCATTCATTTCCTATGGAGCGGTTTTGAAAAATGACGTCTGAAAATCCAAAACATCACACGTTTTCGCATCGTCGCTACTCCTAAACCGTTTGATGTACAGGCATGAGACTTTCACATATGAATGTCCCAACCTTTCTGGCACTCACAAAAAAGGAATTTTGTGGATAACTGTTACGGTTTTTCCGCAGGAACAATTTGTTCGGGAGTAGCGAATTTGCAAAATCCTGAAGACGCTTTGGACCTCCATCACCCCAAATGATCCACTTTTTTACATCGTCGCTGTGCCTACACCGATTTTTGTACAGACATAGAAATGAGCAACATAGTCCTCAAAAGCCTGCTGATACTCACAGTGAAATAATTGTTTTGATATCTCTTATACTTTTTCAGCTAGAGCGATTTGTTCGGGACTGTTTTTAGAGGATTTTGCAAATTCCTTAAAAAACCCCTTTAGATCATAATTTTTTACGCCTTTATTAAAGTATTTCCAGCAAAAACCGATAGCTTTTCTTCTTCCCCTATCCGTCACGAACTAAACGCAGAAGAAATTACGTCTCTACCATTTAGGGATCAGGAGATATGAAGCGTTGTTCGGGGCAAAGTTCTCCATTATAATCCAATGGGACTTATTGTGAGCAAAGTCTCTGCACTTGGGTAGACTGGCTGCTGCAGGTGTGTGAGTGAGTTTCCATGACGACGGAACTCTGAGGGCCAGAGGGAGAGAATCAATTGAGATAGAATGGCAACTTTCGACGCTCACCGCAGTTGCTGTGATTAATGTAGGAATCTGAAATTCGCACAGTCACTTCCTCTTGACATTTTAAAATTTTCAAGTGACTTTCAGCTATGTGTCATTTTTCTGTCCAATTTTGGATTTCACATGCTTTCCTATTGGGCCTTTGCTTCCAACAGGACCTGGCATGATGCCCAGACACGACCCAATTGGCCAATACAGCACCACCCACCTGTGGGAAATGGCGCTACTGACCATTTTGGTCAAATGTTGAGTTCTGGCCCCAGATGTGGTGAGGCTGAGTTGCTAAAGGAGGCCAATCTGACCCATGAACTTTGGTCATGTTTGGTGACATTAAGTATTGGCACCCCTATTTGAGGCACTTCCCAGTACAGGATTTGGACCAACCTGACAGAGTACAATCAACCGGTGATCCTGAGCACAACCATGTTAGCGGCTAATGGTTAGCATGTTGGTAATTGGAAGTAGCTCTAGGAAGCTCCGACAAACTTCTGCTTTACAGAGTCTGTACCTCCTTTATACAGAATGCTCCACAATAAGTTTGGGCCTCGTCACGTAAAGCATCTCCAAGTTAGGAGGTGTCAAACATCCAATGCTTTTCAATGGGGGCGAAACCCCTTTTACTCCCTAGAAATGCAGGCACACATATGGCAACAGTATATTTACTGTGAATGCAGTAGGCATTCACAGTTCTTGAGATCCTGTTTCTCTTTATTCTTTATTATTATTATTACTGTGAATGCAGTAGGCATTCACAGTTCTTGAGATCCTGTTTCTCTTTATTCTTTATTACTGTGAATGCAGTAGGCATTCACAGTTCTTGAGATCCTGTTTCTCTTTATTCTTTATTCTTCTTCTTCTTAGTGTTTATTCTTCCTAATGCGTTTTTACTGTTTAAAGTTTGATTCGCTTCTCCTCCTACAATTTTTCTCCGATTTCAACCATTCAACTTTTAAACTATTCAGCTTCTTCTGGAATGGATGGCTATGTCTTTTTGTACTTTTAACTCTTCAACTTTTTAAAATATTCAGCTTTTTCTGCAAATTTTCAGCTTTTTTTCTCCCATAGGAAATGAATGTAATTCACTAAAATTCCGCTCATTTCAGCTGCTTTTTGACAGCTTACTGCTTCAGCCTACTTTCAGCTAGAAACGCCATTCAACTTTTAAAATGTAGTGATATCTTTCAGCTATTATGGTCTATTTCAGCTTTTTCATATCTTTTACCATTTTCATATAGTACCTCCTTAAAATAATTTTGGCTTTTCAAGAAATTCAGCAAATAACATGCGTTGCTATGGTCGTCAAGGAGGCAGTTATAGAGTGCGCACTCTAGAAATTCAACAAATTCTTCTTCTCCAAACAACTTCTTCTCACTCGCTCAATTTTCAACCTATCCACATAAATTATACATCAAAACGTAGGAATTTTTGTCTGGATTCAGGAAATGTAACAGTCATTGGTGTAGCATTTATAGATTTTTCGCAAATCACCCCAGAGTGACACAAACCCGAAACCTCCCCCATTCATTTCCTATGGAGCGGTTTTGAAAAATGACGTCTGAAAATCCAAAACATCACACGTTTTCGCATCGTCGCTACTCCTAAACCGTTTGATGTACAGGCATGAGACTTTCACATATGAATGTCCCACCCCTTCTGGCACTCACAAAAAAGGAATTTTGTGGATAACTGTTACGGTTTTTCCGCAGGAACAATTTGTTCGGGAGTAGCAAATTTGCAAAATCCTGAAGACGCTTTGGACCTCCATCACCCCAAATGATCCACTTTTTTACATCGTCGCTGTGCCTACACCGATTTTTGTACAAACATAAAAATGAGCAACATAGTCCTCAAAAGCCTGCTGATACTCACAGTGAAATAATTGTTTTGATATCTCTTATACTTTTTCAGCTAGAGCGATTTGTTCGGGACTGTTTTTAGAGGATTTTGGAAATTCCTTAAAAAAAACCTTTATATCATAATTTTCTACGCCTTTATTAAACTTTTTCCAGCAAAAACCGATAGCTTTTCTTCTTCCCCTATCCGTTACGAACTAAACGCAGAAAAAATTACGTCTCTACCATTTAGGGATCAGGAGATATGTAGCGTTGTTCGGGGCAAAGTTCTCCATTATAATCCAATGGGACTTATTGTGAGCAAAGTCTCTGCACTTCGGTAGATTGGCAGCTGCAGGTGTGTCAGTGAGTTTCCATGACGACGGAACTCTGAGGGCCAGAGGGAGAGGATCAATTGAGTTACAATGGCAACTTTCGACGCTCACCGCAGTTGCTGTGATTAATGTAGGAATCTGAAATTCGCACAGTCACTTCCTCTTGACATTATAAAATTTTCAAGTGACTTTCAGCTCTGTGTCATTTTTCTATCCCATTTTGGATTTCACATGCTTTCCTATTGGGCCTTTGCTTCCAACAGGACCTGGCATGATGCCCAGACACGACCCAATTGGCCAATACAGCACCACCCACCTGTGGGAAATGGCGCTACTGACCATTTTGGTCAAATATTGAGTTCTGGGCCCAGATGTGATGAGGCTGAGTTGCTAAAGGAGGCCAATCTGACCCATGAACTTTGGTGACGTTTGGCGACATTAAGTATTAGCACCCCTATTTGAGGCACTTCCCAGTACAGGATTTGGACCAAACTGACAGAGTACAATCACCCGGTGATCCTGAGCACAACCATGTTAGCGGCTAATGGTTAGCATGTTGCTAATTGGAAGTAGCTCTAGGAAGCTCGGACAAACTTCTGCTTTACAGAGTCTGTACCTCCTTTATACAGAATGCTTCACAATAAGTTTGGGCCTCGTCATGTAAAGCATCTCCAAGTTAGGAGGTGTCAAACATCCAATGCTTTTTCAATGGGGGGCGAAACCCCTTATACTCCCTAGAAATGCAGGCCCACAATATGGCTACAGTATATTCAAGTTTGAAATTCTACTTCTGCTTTGTTAAACGATTCAGTGTTTAGAATGAGTTAGGAAATGTTTGGTGCCTTTCCCTCAGTTTTTTCTTCTTCTAATAATTCAGCTATTGTTCTTTCATGTTCAAATTCTTCAACTCTTTCAAATTCTTCAACTTTTTCAACTTCTTCAACTTTTTCAACTTCTTCAATGCTTTTCAGCTATTTTTCTCTTCTTCAAAGATCTTCTGCATCTTTTGCTTAATCATTCAGCTGTCTGCATTCACAGTGCATTTTCGCAGGAAATGCAAATTTTTCTAGTTAGAACTGTTTCAGTGTTCTATAAAATTATTTTTATACATACCAAAATACTTAACATGTTGGCACAACATTATTCAAGGGTAACTCACCCCCAAATAATTTTGTTTTGCCAATAAACTGGTACCATATTTGTCTTAAAGTCCTGTCCACTTAACCTGGTCATTATTTTGAAAAATGTGTGCATATTTGTTGAAATCCTGCTTTTGCATTTAAAATCATCAGTGTGGCATCCTCCTTGGTTGACCTGATGTGATTCTGTTTTAGTGACGTCGATAGTTCTGCCGCTCTGGGGTATAAAAGCTGCTCCATCTTTAAAAACAAAGACAAACACAGCTCCCTCCATTTTATGCCTCCATAGCAGCACTGTTATACTTTTCAAACCCTGCAGTGACTTTTTTTTTCTTAAAAAGCAACTAGAAACAAATCTACCAACTTTATATGTGTTATTGGCAAAAAAAAATTCCTGTGGTTAGATGACAGCGTCCTTGATGAAGCGTCAGGATTGGGGGAACGCACGTTGTACCGGGCTGATCGAACGGCGGATGCTAATTAAAACGAGGGAGGAGGTCTGGAAATTTACTTCCACAACTCATGGTGCACTTCAGCAAAAATCGTCACAACCTTCTGTTCACCTGAACTGGAATGCCTTGCAGTTACATGCAGACCATTTAAACTCTCTGGAGCGCTCAGCTCTGAGATAATCATTGCAGTTTACATTCAACCGAAAGCTAATGCTAACCTTGTTTGTGAGGAACTTTACTGCATTGTTACCGACTAAATGACCAGTAATCCAGAACTCCGATTATTGCTGGGGACTTTAACCATGTTAATTTAAAGGTTGTGTTTCCTAAGTTCCATAAATTTATTAAGTTCCTGACCAGAGACCCTATAAAACATTAGATTAAGTTTACTGTAACAACACAGGGGCAACACTGGGAGGAGATCCCTCAGGAGACCATCCTCCACCTCACAGGAGCATTCCCAGGGAGGTCATACAGGCATGTGGAGGCCACACACGCTACTGAGACTCAGTTTGACTTGTTTTAAGGACATTACATAAAAATTTGATCCACCTGTAGTGAGTTTTTCCAATTTAATTTTGAGTTTGACTCCAAATCCTGACCTCCGTGGGTTAGGAAATTTAAGTTAACTGATAATTTTTGTGTTATTTTGTTGTCAGCTCATTCAGGTATATAAACAACAAAGTATTTAATAAGAATATTTCATTCATTCAGATCTAGAATTTCTTATTTCAGTGCTCCCTTTATTTTCAAGCGGTAGTATATAGTCTATATAGTAAATAGTTTTAAAGTAATCTTTTAGTTTCTTAAACGGTTGTACTGAATTATTTCCCTGAATTTGACACACACAACTTTAATTACTTGAATCACCTCATAGATTTTATGTACGTCTGATACCTTTTTAGTACAATTTTTTTTATGTAGTGTGGATTCAAGCAATTTAATATATTCCTAAATTTCATGAAGCTCATTTGTAATTCCAAACACATTTAATTATAGTTTTTGATCACTTTCTCTTTGAAAAAGCTTCTTATTCCTACAGCCTGAGTCAAAAATGTATAAACAAATATGCAAATTAGATTATGTCATCTAAACTCACCCCACCCAAAAACTTAAGTAAAAAAAACACCACCACGTTTTTGTTTTTTTTTAAATCCCAGAGGAATCTCAATATTTAATACAATGAAAAGGTTTAAACCTCACATCATCAATGTTCTGAGGTTCTGTTCTGACCCAGCTTCTGGTCTGGTGTTTATGGTGGACCTTCATGAACATCTCCAGCTTCAGGAGGACAGCCCCACCCTGTTGGTAGTGAACTGTTTCACTGATGAAGAAATGTCTTCACAGATGGAGGAAGAGGAGCAGCGTTGGTGATAAGGAGCAGCGGTCCTGCTGTGCTTTGTGTCAGAAGGTCCTGATGGATCCGGTATCTACCAGCTGTGGACACTGGTTCTGCAGACAGTGCATCACGTCATACTGGGTCCAGTCTGCTCCATCAGGACCCTCCTCCTGCCCCCAGTGTGGGAAAAGACCCAGAGGAGGACCTGGACTGCTGGCAGCCAATCAGAGCAGCTGTGCTCCAGGTGAGACTGAACATCTCCAATCAGAACTTCCTTCTATTGTCTCTGTTGAACTAATTCCACGTCTTTAGTTGGGATTTGGGAATTAAATTGTTTAAAAGTCTTTCTGTGATCAATTATTTCCCCTGAATCTCTGGATTTCCAGCTGCTGTAAATGTAACGTCTGTGTTCAACCCAACAACCTATTGGGTTTGCTTTGAAGTGGTTCTGTTTTCAGCCCTTTGTGCTAAATGCATTAAAACTGAACATCTCCTTAAAGCTGCTGCTCATTTTGATGGAAACAAAAAGGTGGAGAAAACAACCTGCTGCACTGCTGCTTTACAGAAAGAGGGAAGGAAAGTCTGAGAGACAGAAACCTTTATTTACTCTGACAATAGATCCCAGATTACAGGAAATACATGGAATATTTCATGGAATGCTGCCAGGAAACATTTTCTGTCTCTCTGCCTCTTCTGTAGCTGCTGTGTTTGTGGGAGAAGGTCAGATAGAAACAGAGAAATGAGGACAATGGTGACCTGATGCTAAAGAGTTCATGTTGCTGAAAGCTGCTGCATGTTTCTGTCAGCATTTTGTTAAGAGCTACCGCACCCTGTTGGCGGTGAAACATCCTCGGTGGACCCGACTCTTTTTACCCGTCAGGCGACCCCCACTTACATATTACTTTGGATGCCAGACGCATGAGACAGAAAAGTTATATGTTATCTACTAAAGACAGAGAAACGGTTACAGACGCATCAGTGCTGATGGGCTCTTGATCGGCAAGAAGCCCCAATTGCTCATTACACAAACATTATAAAGGAGTTTAGGTTCACACCCATAGAGGGCCGTACACATCCAAACTGTATCATCAGTAGAGAAACTCCGGGACGTATCTGACATTTCCTTGTGTCCGGTGCTATCCAACTGCTTAAGCCAGTTCTGGCTTAAGCAGTTCGTTCCGCTGGACCCAGTTGATATCTTAACAATTTCTTCATCTGATCTGCTTTGTGAATCAGATCCTGACAGTGAACAGATACTGGCCACAAAGCAGAGGCAGAACTCTGCTGTCTGACCATCTAACAAGGTTCTGGTTCTAAGGACGGATCCCATTGGTTAGCATCACATCATGTGAACTAAGAGACCTTCTAATGATGACACCTCCTGATGTTCCAGATGTTTCTGTTCCAACTTCATCACTAAATCAGGTTTTTCCTTCAGTTGTCTTTTCTTCTCTGTTCCAGCAGATGTTGGTCTGCAGGAGGTTCTAGAGGAACATAAGATCAGTCTGAGGAGGAGATGTGAACGTGTGACTGAAGGAAGTGATGAACCAGGAAGTAGAACCCTCCTCAACAGGATCTACACTGATCTCTACATCACAGAGGGACAGAGTGAAGAGGTTAATACCCAACATGAGGTGAAGCAGCTGGAGAGAGCTTCCAGGATCCAGAACCTCCATGACTCTCCAATCAGGTGCCACGACATCTTTAAAGCCTTACCTGACCAACATGGAGCCATCAGAGTGGTTCTGACCAACGGCGTCGCTGGTGTTGGAAAAACCTTCTCAGTGCAGAAGTTCACTCTGGACTGGGCCGAGGGCTTGGAGAACCAAGATGTCCGTGTGGTGGTTCTGCTGTCGTTCAGGGAGCTGAACCTGATCAGAGGTGAGCAGCACAGTCTTCTCACGCTGCTCCATGTTTTCCATCCAACCCTCCAGAAGCTCCCAGCAGAGCAGCTGGCTGCCCACAAACTTCTCTTCATCTTTGACGGCCTGGATGAAAGCAGACTTTCTCTGGACTTCAACCACAGTCGGCTTGTTTCTGACGTCACACAGAAGTCATCAGTCGACGTTCTGCTGACAAACCTCATCAAGGGGAACCTGCTTCCCTCGGCTCTGGTCTGGATCACCTCCAGACCTGCAGCGGCCAATCAGATCCCTCCTTCATGTGTTGCCAGGGTAACAGAGGTACGAGGCTTCACCGACGCCCAGAAGGAGGAGTACTTCAGGAGGAGGTTCAGTGATGAAGAGCTGTCCAGCAGAATCATCTCCCACATCAAGACCTCCAGGAGCCTCCACATCATGTGTGGAATCCCAGTCTTCTGCTGGATCACTGCTACGGTTCTGGAGAACATGTTGACCACAGAGCAGAGAGGAGAGCTGCCCAAGACCATGACTGACATGTACTCTCACTTCCTGCTGGTCCAGACCAGGAGGAAGAAGAACAAGTACCATGGAGGACATGGGAGGAGTCCTCAGGAGCTGATGGAGGCTGACAGGGAAGTTCTCCTGAAGCTGGGGAGGCTGGCGTTGGAACATCTGGAGGAAGGAAACATCATGTTCTACCAAGAAGACCTGGAGCAGTGTGGTCTGGATGTCACAGAGGCCTCGGTGTACTCAGGAGTTTGTACAGAGATCTTCAAGAGAGAGAGTGTGATGTTCCAGAAAGCAGTCTACTGCTTTGTTCATCTGAGCATTCAGGAGTTTCTGGCTGCAGTCTACATGTTCCACTGCTTCACCAGCAGGAACACAGAGGTGATGGAGAAGTTCTTGGGACAAAAATACAGAGAAACATCTCTGGAGGACTTCCTGAAGAGAATCATGGAGAGATCCCTCAGAAGTAAAAATGGCCACCTGGACCTGTTTGCTCGCTTCCTTCATGGCCTCTCTGTGGAGTCCAACCAGAGACTCTTAGGAGGCCTGCTGGGTCAGACAGAGAACAGTCCAGAAACCATCCAGAGAGTCATCAACAACCTGAAGGAGATGAACACTGATAAAATCTCTCCTGACAGAAGCATCAACATCTTCCACTGTCTGATGGAGATGAAGGACCTCTCAGTTTATCAGGAGATCCAGCAGTTCCTGAAATCAGAGAACAGATCAGAGAAGCTCTCAGAGATCCAGTGTTCAGCTCTGGCCTTCATGCTGCAGATGTCAGAGGAGGTTCTGGATGAGTTGGACCTGGAGAAGTACAACACATCAGAAGCAGGACGACTGAGACTGATTCCAGCTGTGAGGAACTGCAGAAAGGCTCGGTGAGTCCAGATGTCTTCATTTAGTGATGCTGATTCAGCACTATTGTCATCCTGTTTATTTTTCATTATTAAAGTTGCTTCTGGACGTTTTTGGGTCTTTAACTACAAACATTTTATCTCTCTGTCCTCTGCAGGACGTTCATTATTTCCTTGCTTCCTTCCTCTCTAATCCATTCATCCTCACCTTATCTCTACTCATCTGTTCTCCTCACATCTCTTCATCCTCCCAGTTTAATGTTCTTCATCCCCTCATTATTGCATTCTTCCCTCTTCCTCCTTCCACAGCTTCCTCCTCAAGCCACCTTCAACCTGCTCCTCTTTCTGCATCTCTTTTGTCTAATCTACCTGCTCCATCCCGTTCTGGTCTCCTACATCTGGGGTCCCCACAGTGGATCATTTCATGTGGAGTGAGGGAAGTGATGTTAGAAACCATCACAGGTTTGACATCAGTGACCTTGGCTGAGTTAAAGGAGGGAACAAGGCTTCACTCTCTGCTGATCTCACTGCTCTGCAGCTTTCAGATCTCCAGAGTTGATCACGTCTGTGGAGAAAAGTTATGACATTATTATAGTAACATAAGAGCTTTATAATATTTATATTCATCAATCATTTATATAACCCTTTGCATGACTAATAAAGAGGACCAAAGTGCTTTACAATTAAAACATACTGAAATTACCAAAGTGAAGCATAAAATTGTTTGCCATTACCCACTGTTTTAATTTATTTAATGTTTAATAAATAACTCTCGGTCTGTTAAGTATTGTCCAGTGAATATCAGCCCAAACAGCTGATATAACAAATAGTTGAAAGGAATTATTCGAGCACTGGCGATCTTTTAACAGCAAACTCTGCATAGACATAGAATAGAGTGACAACTTCTCTTCAAGAAGTTGTCAACATTTGATACCTGTTTCAATCCATGCACAATGCAAATCCTGAATTAAACAACATTATTAGATAAGATAACATTTTAAAGAATGATTTGCTCAGTAGAAATCAATCTTTAGGACACTTGATTTTATTAATGCAATCATTCCTCCTGGTAGTTAGGTGGCGTTGTAGCGATCGGTCACTTGATGGGTTAACCCTAAAGTTATTCATAACACCATTAAATCAAATCAATGTTCCATATTAATGTGGAAATAATGCTCATTGTGCTATCGAATGATGACAGAGTGAAACAAAAAACAAGCATTATGTGTAATGAATTTGCTTTGAGTGAACCCAACATTCAGCCAGACTTGGAGCTGAGCTCAAAAACGGTTTTATTTTACAGACTTGAAAGGGTCCAAACTGGTTAAATGATGATAAGCAGACACAACAGGGAAGGGAGGTACACCGGTCAGAACAGAGTCCAAGGCACACAATCCAGAGTAACCAGGTTCCAGGCTCCAGAGACAGACAGGGCAGGTTCCAGACGGGGAGACAGGACCAAACAGGATCAGTGAGGCTCAGAGACAGAAGGGAGAGACAGGTCGGGCAATAAACGGGCAAACAGGCAGGGACACAGAATAAATGGAAAGCTGGGAGGCTCTTACCCTTGGCTTGAGAAGAGACGTTCTGGCAAAGTGCAGAGAACTGAAGCAGGTATGAATAGGCGGGCGGACAGGTGAGCACGGAGGGACTAATGAACCAAAACCAGGTGGAAGTGATCAAGGAGGGGAGAACTAAAAAGCTGACAGGACAAGTGGACAGGAACAGAAACTACCCCAGATTTAATAAGAACAGAAACAACCCTGAAGTACAAACCTAAAACAGAAGATAAAGCTAAGACTAAAACTTAATAAATAACAGGATAAACTAAAACATGAGGCCCCATGAGGGATTAAGCGGGTCAGAAAATGGATGGATGGATGGATATTTGGTCACCATGGTAACACTGATGATACTTTAGTCTCCATTCATCCAACAAAAACCTGAAGAAGTACCTGAAAAGCGTCCATCGTTGTTTATCTGATCATGTATCTAATTATCAATGTTCTCCATGTCCCAGAATAATTTACAGGACAGAGATTGGAACAAGCTGAACAAGCAAAACATCATTAACAACAACAAACTATGGAAGAAAAATAAACTGAGAAGATTTATTATTATAGCAAAAACTGTTGATAGACCTTTGTCAGACAGGAAAGGTATTAAGCAGAATATTTCTGATGTTATAGTTGCTTTGAGCTGCACTGTTAACTTTCCAGCAGTGGACGACTGACCTGTTTTAAACATAGTTTGAAACATTTAGGGTAAAAATGTGCTGCATAGTTAAAGCAACCATGATTGCTCTATTGTCTCTGTAATTGGAGATGTAAATGAATAACTGATCATTCTGAACTCTCAGCTAAGGGGATAAGCGCAGACTTTGATGGAAGTGAATAAAGAAGTGAAAAAAGGCGGTACAACTCAAAGAGTGACAATTGGACTTAGAGGAAAGTGATGTGTCAGGAAGTGAGTTTGAGGAATAGAAGTGGGTGCGGGGAAAATTAAAAAGATGCAATATAGTAGAGGTTGACCGATACAAGTTTTTAAGGCCGATACAGATTATTCTGACATCAGGTGAACCGATACCAGATAAGGGGGCTGATTATTTTATTTTTATGGCCGATACTTGAAGCCAATATCGCATTTTCTACTTTCATTTACATGATAAGAATGACACAGTGATAACAAATGTTACACAAGTGTCAATTTAAACAAAAATTTAAACATTTATTATTTTTTTGCAGTTTTGCAAAGTTTTTTTTACTTTCCATTTTAGGCCATTTTAGGTCGCATTTCCGGCCTTCCCACTAGTAATGGTTCAATAGAACTGTAACCATTTCTAGTGCCTTCTTCTCTGGGATTCCAATCGCAGCGAGTCGACTTGGAGGCGTTTTTTACAGAAGCCTGACTGTCTCTGATTGGCTAAGGGGTGGAATCACATTTTGCATAACAGTATGCCAGAATTCCACTGAACTTATATAGTGCTTTTCCAGTTATGCTGACCACCCAAAGCGCTGTATGGAAGCTCTCAAATCAATACTGTGGCCCAGCATGGAGGTGGACATTTGTTATGTTTCGTAGTGGACAAGAAAATTCAGATAGACCCAAAGAAATGAGAAGTTATTAATGGAGCTCCGTTTTAATGGCGACGGAAGGCTGTCAGCAAGCAGCACAACAACACCGCCGGGTGAAGATGAAGATGAAGAGAAGGAAGAGTGAATGTCACAACCTGATCTGCACCAGAAGCACGATCCGTACCATCAGCTCCTTTGGGCATGCACAAACACAATACGGTTAATTTTATAACAACTGTAATTATTTTGCACAAAAAATATGTTGTATTAGAATTTTTTTTATTAAACTTGAAAGAGCTGAAACCATTTATGCTGTCAATGCGCCCTCTGGTGGACACATCATGAACAATAGAAGACCTTGTTATGTTTATCACTAATTTCAGGACTTACTCCTATATTTCCTTAAACCCAGGTTTAACAGATGTCAGTCTGTTTTATCTGGTATCAGATGGAAAAGGAGCTGAATGATAGAGCTGAACTAAATTATTTAAAAAATGATTTAAATAACTTGAGGAAAATATGGGGCTGTAGATGTTTTGACTGATGACCCGGGATGAAGTATTCTCTGGGGAAGATACAACTATTGTATTGCTAATTTTTTTTTTTTTTTTTCCCAGTGTCCTGTCTAGCACTATGGCAATAGGAATTGATATCTCAATGCCAGATGGAGCTCGACAGATTTTGCTTTTACAAGTGGAGCAAACAGCTTTCGCCATAGTGCTCCACTTGATTTATGCTTGTAAATAGCTTTATTATGATTCCTGCAAGGAGAATTTCAAATTATATGGACATGACAATGGGAGAGTAAAGGAAGAACAAAAAGTGAAAGAAAAGAAAAAAAAGAGTAGAGGTGAAAGAAAGAGGAGATAAAAGGAAGAGAATGATAAAACGTCCTCTGTCTGCTCCATCACCTGGAAAGAGACACAAAAAGAACAGCACAACCAACAGACATAAAGCAACAGATACACTCGAATAACACCTAGATGCCATTGCTAAATCATATATATTATTATGTAAGCTGACATGTGTAATGTGATATTTGAAAAAAGAAAGTGACACAACATAAATAAATAAATAAATTAATTATAAGATTACTGTATATAAGTGAACACTTAATACCTGGGACCCAGCACCTGTGGGAGATGTGTAAGTGCACTAGTTTAGGTGAAGATTATCCAGAAATAGCTTGATAGTGATTGTGGAGAACCAAAGACCCACCTTCCCCGAGCACAGAGGCAGGCGTCAGGGGACCCGTAACCCCGGACTCCCAAAGGGGTCCCTAAAGCAGGTCGCCCAGGAGGGGCCGACACAGGATATCTGCAACCCCCCCCCCCCCAAGGAAGGAGCAGAGACGACCCCGAGGAAATCCCCCAGCCACCGCGATGCCGACGCCCTCAAGAGCCGCGGAGACGAGCCCGTGGGCTCCGCCGGCAGCCAGCCCCGCTGAAGTGGTCCCGGCCATGGGCCCTGAGGGCCAGAGGCCCCAGGGGCGCCCCGCCCCCGCGACGAGGGCCCCGGGCGCCCCCCGGGGGGCCAGGCCCCGCGAAGAGGCCGCCAGGAGTGGGCCGGCGCACGCCCGGGAACCCGCCCCAAACCCGAAGCCAACCAATGCGCCAGGGGGCCAAGGCGCCCGCCAACGAAGTGGAGGAGGGCAGGACGTGGGGGGATGGGCTCCGCACCTATCGGAGACTTGAGATGTTCTTGGGAGAGGGAGCGGACCACACCCATACCTGAAAAAAAAAAACAAAAAAAAACTCATTCACCCCATCCCTCCCTTGTGCCCCACTCGCCACACACAGAGAAAAAAAAAAAAAAAAAAAAAAAGACGCTGTACACACATTCCCACATAACACTCACATCCAACACTGACCAAAGGGGGGGGGGGTCACCCCAAATCGACTATACGACTGCTTGTGCCCGACCCCCGGCCCCCGACCAGACGCCCCCCGGACCGGGCCCCCCCAAGAGGGCGGGCCAACACGACCCGCACGAGCCACCCGGCCAGAGCCCCCCCCTCCCCCTAAATACCTAATAAACCCCCTCCCTCCCCCCACCTTACCCTTGCCATCCCTGCCCCCCGCCCCCTGGGGGGAGCGGAGGCATCAGCCCCAGACCTGGCAGGCCGCTGACTGCACACCGCAGCCCCCCGCCAAGACCCCGGACACAGTGGCCCGCACCTCCTCCAGGCCCCAGACTCCTTGCCTCCATCGGAGAACGGGGGTGTGCAGAAGACCCCGACCCTCCCTACGCCTGCTCAAATGTTGTGTTGTTGCATGTTGTTCTCAAGTGCGTTTAAAAACTGGGAGCGCCGAAGGGGATGCACGGCACAGCCCACCCCCCTTTTCGGAAGGTAGCTGTTGCCAGCGCACCCCTTCCGTGTGACTGCCCAGAACCCTCAATGTCTAAGTGGGAGAGGAGGTGAAGGGAGCCGTCCGAGGTGAGGCCCACACAACATAAGCCCCCCCCCAGACGTCTTCCCCCCCACCCCCCCCCCTACCATGGCCTATATGAGTGTGCGATGTGAAAAATGTTTGAAGTGAAAGTGTCTAAGATGCATGATAAAATTGGGGAGAGGGGCGTCACCAGAAAGTGGCAACCTCCAGTAACGCCCCCTCCCTCATGACCTGCATGTGTGGCGGCGTGATGGAGCAGGCAGAGGGAGGAGTCCGGGGATGGGGAGCAAATGACTGGGAAGCCAACCCAGGGAGCCAGCTCCCCTACTGACTCCAATAGGCACCCCCGCTCCCCGAAAGCCCCACCTAGAGAAGGGGGCCTCGCCAGCGGCACCACCGTAGCCCGGGGGCCAGGGAGAGGCCGCAGGGCCCGCCAGCCAACCACCCACCAGGACCAACACCTCAGCCCCCCCCAGCCCACCCACCAAGCCTACTTAAACTAAATAAATAAATAAATAAATAATAATAATAATAATAATAATAATAATAATAATAATAAGAGGGGGGGACCCTGGCCAGCCGGCCCGCACGAGCCACCCCAACCCCACCCCCCAGGTGAAACCCGCACCGGAAGACGACACGGACCAGGACCGGGACAGGGGGGCCGGACACAAGCCCACCAGAACGTCAACCCCCCCCAACCCGTGGATTTAATCCCTCCCCAACACTAACGTTCAAACAACTCACCATACATTCGACAGTAGACATCCAGGCTGGGTAGATCCCTACTCCCCCTCCTTTCCCCCTCCCCCCACTGGCAGAGTGCCTTTCCAATAAAGGAGAAGAGCATCTGCCCAGAGGTGTTAATGACCATGCCCCCCTACCAGCTCAACGGGCCCCGAGGCCCCCCAGCGCACCAGAGGCCCCGTGCAGGGGCGGACACCCGGGCGCGCGCCGGCCCACACCAAAAGCGGCACACCCCCCGGAACCGGAACCCCCGAGGCCCCGCCGGGGCCCGCGCCCGAGGGCGGCGTGCCCCAGGGACCCCAGACCCCCAGACCCACCCCGGCCCCACCCAGCGGCAGCACAGCTACCAGGTCAGTAACCCACGTCCGTCAACACGCAGCTCCCAAAGAGCGCCGCAAGCGGCTGCTGTAGGCCACCCGTAGGCCTCCCAAACTCCTCCCAGATGGGGGCAACAGACCCCGGAGCCGGATCCACCAGGCGCCCTACTCCAAGTGCCCCCAGGGCCCCAGGAACCCCTCCATCCAGCCACTGCGCCCTGCAGGAAGCAACCCACCGCCCCCTATTCCACTAAGTGATGGTGTTGATCAGAGGAGCCCAAAGAGACCAATCAGATGTGGAAGCAGATGCTGTCTCTAGATTAATATGATCCAACAAAAGATCTCTATACTGATTGATACTGAGATTTTGTTTACTTTTCCAATTCATGAGGATAGTTTTCTTTGCGATGCATAAAGCAGTAAAAACCATGTAAACTATTTCTTTTTTCATAGGACTTTCCTCAAAATTACCGAGCAGGCAAACTGATGGGGATGGTGTAATTTTACAGCTCAAGCACCTTGATAAGTCCTTACATATCTGTGTCCAGAACCTCTGGACTGGTGTGCATAACCATAACGCATGAAAATAATTATCAGGATGATTGCCTATGCAGTGTGGGCAGATATTAGATTGTGCCAGACCCATCTTGAATAATCTTTGTCCTGTGTAATGTACTCTGTGAAGGATTTTGTATTGTATTAGTTGTAAGTTGGTGTTTCTAGTCAATTTGAAAGTTCTTAGACATGTCTGAGCCCAGAAATTTTGTTCAAAGGTGCCTGATAAATCTTTTTCCCACTTCATTATAGGAAGAGATATCGAATCATCTATTTTAGTCAGTGTCCTGTATGATTTAGACAGTAGTTTGGGGGGGGGTTAAATCTAAGAACTCTATTATATTAGTTGGGACTTGTAAACCACCATTAATATGCTTATATTTATTTTTAATTATAGATTTAAGTTGTTCATATTCCAAGAATTTATTTTTACTAATGCCATATTGCATATTTAGTTTAGCAAAATTGATGAACTCGGTTCCGTCAAGTAGATGTTCCAGATATTTAATACCTTTATTCTTCCAGTATGTAAAGTTTATCATTTTATTATTTTGTAGGATATCAGGGTTATTCCAGATAGGTGTACGACTGCATGGGATAAGGGATGACTTTGTCATTTTGAGGAACTCCCACCATGCTGTCAGAGTAGAACTAATGTTGATATATTTGAAGCATGTATGCCGTTTTATATTTGAGCTTATAAACGGCAGATCTGAAATCATGATATTATTGCACATTTCCTGTTCTATATCTAACCAAGGCTCATCTAAAAGACTATTTTTTATCCATTTAGAGATGTATTGTAGCCTATTTGCTAAGTAATAGTTATGGAAGTTAGGCAGATCTAATCCTCCCCTGTCTTTAGTCTTCTGTATTGTCTTTAAGCTAATACGTGGGGGTTTATCTTTCCAAAGAAATCTAGAAATGGCAGAGTCTAGAGATTTAAACCAGTCAGATGATGGTTTATTGGGGACCATTGAAAAATAAATAATTAATTCTAGGTAGGACCATCATTTTTATTGAAGCTACCCTACCCATAAGTGTGATTGGAAGCGATTTCCATCTTTCAAGGTCCTCTTCTATCCTGTTTAAAAGTGGGGCATGGTTAAGTTTAAGTAAATCTGTTAATTTATTCGACACAGTAATACCTAAATATTTAATATTTCCTGATTGCATTTGTAAATTTAGGGAGTTTTCGAGAGAGCAATTAATTGACAGTACCGTAGATTTAGACCAGTTTAACGAGTAATCTGATACTTTGGAGAAAGATTCTAGTATTCTAATTACTTGTAAAAGAGAATTATTTGAATGCTGGAGATAAAGTAATACATCATCCGCGTACAGACTAATCTTGTGCTCTATTTTCATGCATTTTATACCTTTTACAGCTTTTGTTTGTCTGATTGTTGCTGCTAGAGGTTCTATAAAGATGGCAAAAAGTGATGGAGAAAGAGGGCATCCTTGCCTGGTGCCCCTCTGTAGACAAAAACTGGAAGATATTTGATTATTTGTCCTGACACAGGCTGTTGGAGAATTGTATAGAATTTTTAACCAGTTTATGAATAAATCGCCAAAACCGAATTTATGAAGAGTAGCGAATAAAAATTTCCAATTTACTCTATCAAATGCTTTTTCTGCGTCTAAAGACAATATATTGGTTTTAATGTTTTTACTGTAGGAATAATCAATTAAATTAAGTAATCGGCGTGTATTTGTGGATGACTGCCTTCCTCTGATGAAACCAGTTTGATCTGGATGTATTATGAGAGGAGTTACTTTGTCTAATCTTTTTGCTAAAGCTTTACAGATTATCTTAATATCCACATTAATTAAGGATATGGGACGATAACTAGTGGGCAACACAGGATCTTTGTCTGGCTTGAGCAGAAGGCTGATGGTGGCAGAGTTCATATTAGCTGGAAATCTACCTTTTTCCTGTATTTCCTGCAACATTCTGTGGAACGTTGGGGCTAGAATATTCCAGAACTCAGTCACTTTATAAAACTCAGTGGGGAATCCATCTGGACCTGGAGCCTTTTTATTAGGCATGCTTTTAAGAGCTTCCTGGGTTTCAGCTGTTGTCAGCGGGGAATCCAGTGTCATTCTTTGGTTATCTGATAATTTAGGAAGTGTAATTTTATCCAGAAATTGCTTAATATCCTTCTCTGATGGATTTATCTGTGGTGTGTATAAAGATTTGTAGAAATCGCGGAAGGTATTATTTATACACTCTGGTTCACTTACTGTATTACCAGTTGAATCTGTAACTGCAAATATAGTAGTTTTCTCCTTATTTATTTTAAGCTGATTAGCTAGAAAGCTTCCTGACTTATTGCCATGTTCAAAATTTTCTATTCGGAGTCTTTGTATTAGAAATCTATTTTGCTTTTCAATATAGTGGTTTGGTTCTAATTTTACTTCACGGATTTTACCTAACTTCCCTTCTTCTTGAGATAAATCTAGTAACTTAAGTTTTTCTTCTAATTCCTGAATCTTTTTGTTTTCTTTTTTCTTTTTATGAGATGAGAAAGAAATTATTTTACCTCTCATCACTGCTTTTCCAGCTTCCCACAATATCGATGCCGATGTACCTGGTTGATCATTGTATTCTAAGTATGAAGCCCACTGTTCTTTAATGAATTTTATAAATTCTTCATCTTTAAGCAGTGATGTATTAAATCTCCAGCTTTTGTTTTGTGTGTTTATTTTTTTATTAATTAAGGTGAGAGTAACAGGAGCGTGATCACTGATAGCAATAGGATGAATTACCGTCTCTGAAACGACCGACAGCAGTGAGCTACTTATAAGAAAGTAGTCCAGACGAGAGTACGAATGGTGAACATTTGAGAAAAAAGTGTATTCTTTACTAATAGGATGAAGAGAACGCCATGCATCGCAAAGACCAAAATCACTCATGTATTGTTTGACTACATTTACTGACTGCCAACTACGCTGAGTCCCTGTTTTATTCAACCTGTCTATATCGTTATTTAAACCAAAGTTGAAGTCACCTCCTATAATTAGTGAACAATCCCCGTGTTTTGAAAGTGCAAGGAAGAATTGGTGGAAAAAAGAGGGGTCATCAACATTTGGACCATATATACTGACAATACATAGCTTCTGGTTATGGATAGCTATTTTAATTATTATGTATCTACCTTCAGGATCTATAGTTTTATCTAATATTTTAAAACTAACGTTTTTGTGGATTAAGATTGCTACACCTCTCTGTCTAGAGTTATAGCAGGCCGCAAACACATTAGGGAACTCAGGTGAATTAAGCTCACTTGCATTTGTAGCTGATTTGTGGGTTTCTTGCAATAATACAACATCTGCCTTTAATCTAGTAAGCTGGTTTCTCTCTGGTGCCAGCCCCATGCACATTCCATGTCACAAACTTTACATTCGCCATAGATGTGAGTGAGAAATTAGAAGGTGCATGCCCTTGAGAAAATAGTCATACATAGACCCAGGTAGCATCATATGATGTGCTTGTGATTGACTGATGTTCAGGAAAGAAGCAGACAGATAAGATAGAAATACACAAAAAAATAAAAAAGTGCAAAGAGTAAGAGAGGGGGTAAAGGGATAAACCATAGCCCGTGCCTTCTGTACCCAACCGTGAACACCAACCATACCAACGTGCTCTTTAGCTGTGCGTGTATTTAATTTATCACCGTGTACCGATCTGTGCGTCTTATTTATTTATTTATTTTATTTATTTATTTTAAATCATTGAAACATGCTTTAAGTCCACCTGTGGTGTAACTAATAAAGCCAAGGGGTGATCTTCTGATCCCTGAACAACTGTCCATTAATATAAAGTCTGTCAACCGATATGGTGGCTTTAACGCCGTCCATCATGTATTTCTTCCTGATTGGGAACAGCACTCGCCTGCGATCTAGGATTTCCTTAGGAAACTGATCATTAACACTAAAGTCTGTCCCTCTCAGTTCCCTGCCGCAACTTCTAACGAATTCTTTTTGTTTATAATGCTCAAATTTAGCTATGATCGGGCGAGGACGGGTTTTGTCGGGTTTCTTACCTCCGAGCCGGTGGACTCGATGAAAAGTGATGTTTTTTACCTGATCCGCCGGGATTTTTAGCTTCTGCTGGAGAAAGTTCCGGACCGTTTCTTCTGCTATCTCTCCCTGCTGCTCCTGAATGCCTGCAAAGACGAGATTATCTCTCATACTTCGCGACTGTATGTCCAGAATGGATTCCTTCATTTTCTTATTTTCGCCGGAAAGCTGGATAATCCCTTTGGTCAGCTCCGTAACCTTCCCCCTCAGCGCGTCGTTCTCCGCGGCCATAGCTGTTAGCTGGGCTTGGCTAAACTCCACCGACTCCCTTACAGACTGAAACTCTCTGTGTAGAACCTCTACCAAGGCGAGATGCGCGTCAAGGCTGGTAAGCTTCTTGTCGATGGATTCCAAGATGTCGCTGAAGTTCCTGTCTGGGGACAAAGTGGAAGAAGAAGCACTGGTGGAATTAGAACGAGTGCGCTTAAGTGACGGTGTGCTAGCAGCTGTAGGCTTCTGGGCCTTCCCCATCACGATGCTATCAAAACACTCGTCCAGGTAGCACTCCAGGCTCGTCACGGTCTCTTCGTCCAGTTTGTTCCCTCGTAGAAAATAAGACAGTTGTAAATGTTTGGGCTTTAACTTTGTATTATTTTAGTTATTGGTTCGTTCTTACCTTAGCTTGTTTGATTTGAATTACATGAACGCCTCCATTATACTTACGCACAGCTCTCGCGAGATCTCAGCCGCTCATCTCCGATCGCCCCAAACTGCTCTGTTCCGTCAGTCAGTCCTGTATTGCTAATTTTTAAATGTGGACTGCATGTATGTATAACCCAGTTTATTGTGCATTTATTATATATTAGTGATTCATGAAAATGTTAATTTAAATAACTGTTTTTAGTTAAAACTGTATGAGATGATAAAATAGACGTGTCCATTGTGCAAAAACAAATAACCAAACATTTTATTATATAAGGTCTTTTATTATACAAAGCAGGAGCCTGATGTGAAAAAAGATGAGGGAGGAATTAAAAAAAAAATCACATAAAAAAATCATAGAAGGAGAATTTAACACAGAATAATGTATCCACTCCTACAAAAGAATGTTTTGACTATGGACAATAAATTGGGTCATATTTTTTTTTTACCAAAAATCAGGTGAAAGCCACTGGCATATAGATTAGATGGACCAAACGCACATAGAAAAACAGATAATACATTTTTCAGCGTGCTCAACAGGCTAAAAGCTTCTTCAGGACATGAGTCTTCCTCTCCATTACATCAGAAACCAGCAAAGAAGACTTTAACACATTAAGCTGGAACCAGGTGTCTTAACCCTGGAGGAAATGTGTGGAGCTGCACCTGGGAACAGGGAAGCTTTTTGGATGTGACATTGCCTGGGCATAGAGGAGAGCAGCAACACATGCATGTGTCTTTATGTCAGCAGGAAGCACAACGAGATGGAAGCAAGTGGTGGCTTACAATTTATTGTCATTAATTGGGGAGTCCAAATCTAGCTATGTGGGGCTTTTGGAGTGGGCCACAACAACATTTATATCCATCACCAAGCAAAAGACCAAATAAAAGGCTGGAAATGTTGAAAAAATTTTGAGCATCACATGAGGCCTTCAGTCTGGTCCAGAACACTGAGTAGCTTTTCCAAACAAGGTCCGGTGCTTCCTTCTGCGAGCTCCCAAATGCCGCAGATATTCTAGAGAAAGAAGCAAGTTTGTTAGAAAGCATGCTCCCTTCATGCCAGGATCTGCAAAGAAAAATGGCCAGCTTTATAAAAATGCTAAAATAATATAAAACCAATTAGTTTACTGTCCTGCATTAAATACCAACTTTGTTCAAACATTTTGATTAAGATCTTATTTTGGAGGACAGAAAATGGCACATTGTTACATTGGTGGTCCTGTGTAACACCAAGAAATCCTTGAAAGCAGCTTCATGTGTTTAACTGAAAACTATAAAATCATTACTCATCTTCCCTCTCAGTTTTCTGTGTTGTTAATAACCCCATTTATGCTGCCATCTCTGATGTCTGTAAAATAATCTATAAATCAAACTAAATTAACCATTTCAATCTGACAGAACAAAAGCTAAACATGTTTTCTACTTAAGATGTTTTAGTAACTGTAATTAAAATAATTTAAAGATTGTGGATACAGTGACAAGTAGAAACTTTTCTTCTGGAGAATAATTTTGTCCTCTGCCTCTCTGTCTACACACATTATCCTGCTGAGATTCATTTTAAGATCAGACATGTGAAAAATAGCTAAATTGTAAACTTTTATATTTCAAACTGTCCCAAATATTTAAAAAAAGCTGAATTAGACTGACTGAAATAGACCGCAGTAGCCCGGATAAACAAGAGATGCAATAAAAAGTCCATGAAGTAAACGCTAATAAATAGCTAAGCTCATAAATGCAAGAAATAGTTTAAATGGGTAAATTCGTTTATTCTTGCTTTATTAAAAGTGTTCATCTTTAAAATGTGTTTATAATGTGTTTAAACATCTATTTGCATAGTTGTATTTCATTTTAACAATGGTTCATGTGAGAAATGTAATTTCCTACACAGAGGCAGTCAGTGAATGTATCGTGAGTTTGGCTGAGAGAGCGCAGCACGAGAAGCCACAGAGATCCGGTTCAGCGGCCATAAGCCAACATCTCCATGTTAAACTGGATTGTTTTTGGACTATAAACAGTAATTTATGCCGTGGTTTGTCCCCACGATAATCCACAGTGAGTAAGTGTGCTTAAGTCTGAGGTAGAAGACAGAGAAGTTTTTACTCAAAGCTTTTTGGACTGTGTTTTACCGCTAGCTTAGCATAGTAACTAGCCGATGCTAACAAGCTGGCTAATGGACTCTAGGCTGCTGTTCACTAACTCAGCTGGACCTAGGAGCTTGTAGAGTATCTTACATGGAATCAGCTTTTAGGGTCAGTTAAAATAAATGTAAAAAAAGTAAATAATGTGTTTAAATGTCTATCTGGACAGGATTGGGGGTCAGTGAGAAGATAATTGATGGGGATTTATCAGGCTCTAATGAGACCAACCCTGGATTCAGGTTGTATAAAATTTATTTCAGCAGCTCAAAGTCACTTAATTAAGCTTAATAAAGAACAATCTGAATGTCTGTGTATGGTGTGGAGCTTTTAGGACATCTGTAGCTACCTTACAGGTTGAGACTGGAGAACTTCAGCTGAGGCTAAGAAGATGAAACTTGATTGAGCTGTTCATATAATTAGAATATTATGAAAAAGTAGATTTGTTTCAGTAATATCATTCAAAAAGTAAAACCTGTATATTATAGTCTTTCATTATACACAGACCAATATATTTCAAGTGTTTATTTCTTAGAATTGTGTTTATTATAACCAATAACTAATGAAAACCCCAGATTGAGTATCTCAGAGAATTAGAATAGAATCAGAGCAACCTGGGCTCTCATAACACCTGAGCAGCGCCACAGACTGGTCGACTCCAGGCCTTGCTGCATTGATGCAGTAATCCAGGGAAAAGGAGCCCCAACCAATTATTCAGTGCTGTACATGATCACAGTTTTCATGTCCATACAAAATTCAAAGAAATAAACACTTGAAAATACATATATCAGTCTGTGTGTGATGAATGAATATAATATAAAAGTTCCACTTTTTGAACATTTTCATGATATTCTAATTATCTGACCAGCACCTGTATTTCCTATCAGGGCCCAAAGTTGTTCTTTAAATCATCACGTCTGATAAAGTTACCACTGGGGTCCAGTGTATATCACAGTGATCTGAAGGTCCTGAGAACAGACATGTTCATCCACCTTGAAACAAGTGTTAAAATAATAATAGTACTTGTCTGAATGCCAGTGTGTATCAGTGGTATTTTAATGCAGGCTGATAAAAAATACCAAAACACAGAGATAATAAACCAGAATCATAGAGAAAACTCCCTGGTTTCTGATCAGTGTGACCGCTGACTGAACAGAGAAGACATCAGGATTAACTAAGCCTGGCTGTTAGCCTGGTCTGGAGCATGCTAGCTGAGAGAATAAATCACCGTGGTAACTGATGTTACTGCCTTTGGGAAACCGAGTCGAGGCTTAATTTAGCCAGGATATCTGGAAAGTCCTGGCTTAATCTGTTATCTTGGTTTTGTCAAACAGCCTTCTGAAGAGAATGAAAAGACTCATTTTGTCGTGTCAAACACAGACACTGATGGGAAGATCAGATGATGTCTATTTTAGTCTTTGTTTATCATGTTGTCTGGTTTAATAAGAACTACCTTATTTTTCCCTAACCACAGACTTAATGGCTGCAAACTCTCAGAGACTGAAGTTGAAGTTGTAGCCTCAATTCTGAAGTCTAACCCCTCTCATCTGACTGAAGTGGAGATAAGAAAGTTTGAAGGATTGAAAGACTCTGGAATGAAGAATCTGTGTGAGATACTGAAGAGTTCAGTCTGCAGAGTTAACATCCTGAGGTTAGTTTTCTTTATTCATCAAAGTAACATCATTTAGTGATGCTTTAAAACTTGTTTTTGTGTAAATAAATTATTTCCTTATTTCAGATTCTGAGAATATTGATATATTTACTTACCGTTGCTTATTCTTCAAAATGTTTTGGACTGATGTAGAAAAATGGAAAAACCTTACTAAAATACTTCAATCAATAGACATCAATAGACTCTGATGATCATTATACTAAAAACTTTCAATTGAAATTAAATATAAAAGGCAATCTGCAGAAAAAACCAACAGAGTAATTCTCACTGCAGCAATATCCCAATCAAGCGGGTTTTTGTGTTCATATATGGTGTTTGTGAGAAAGGGTGAGCTAGCTCAAAGACAGGATGGGTGTGCTTGATATGACAATAAATGGCTGATCTGGATGGTCAGATCAAGGCTGCATGGGCAACGTTCTACTAAGAGCTCCTAGCTCCTGTTCCTTGACCTTTCAGGGGGTCAACAGTAAAAACTTTATTGAAAGATGGAATAAAAAATCCAGATGATTATTATTTATTTAAACCTGTGAGCTGCCCTCAGGTCTTCAGGAAGGCTGATCCACAGCTGAGGGCCAGAGGTGGAGAAAGTCTCCTCATCGTAGGTTTTAGTTCTCAGAATGACCCACCAGACACACAGAGACCCACTGAGAACAACTGACCCAGTATGATGGAGAACATCTGAGCCCAGCAGCAGAACATCGGACCAATGTTCAGTGATCAGGGACTGAATGAGCAGAACTTTAAACAGACGCCATGTTTCCTTAGAGAAAACCCTCCATGCAGGCTGCTGGTTTAGGTTGAAGATAAATCCAGAACAATCTGAGCTGAAACTCTGTTAAATGATCCATGTTTAGAACATTATGGGTCTGAGAACCACTGTTCTACCAGAACCCTGACCCAGACTAGGAGACAGCAGCATTTTAAACAGACGCCAGAGCGATCAGACTTAAATATCCAGCAGCAGCAAGTGATCATGGATGGATTTATGTTCAAGTAGAGTTTATTGTTGTGTGGTAATCTACAACCTCTAGTGCCCCCCCCCAACCCTAACCCCAGAACATCTTCGTCACCAGCCGCCACTGCTGAGGAACACACCTTGATCTGGACCTTCACACATCATGATAACATGTTGTGGTTCTGCTGGATTTAACTCTTTAAATCAGTTCTACTGGATCAAATATCAAACATCAGTTCATCATGTTTCTGGGACTTTTACATTCAGGGAAATTCGTTTTCTACATTTTATAATTTATTTGTTCATATTTCAGTTTTAACCTGCATCCTTGTTAACCTGACCCTAGCCGGATGTATTTTGCTCCGCTTAGCTCCACTTATTCATCTGGAACAGATCCATCGGAATGGCTTTTTCAGATGGCTGGGCATTATCAAAAATCCCTGCATATGATTGGATAAGCCACTTGTTTGTCATCTTTATCGACGTGCTATTTCAACCACTCACACCGAAGCTAACCCGTGACGCTGATGAGAGCGACGCAGGAAAAACAAAACTTTTTTTTATGTGTTTGCGGCTTTAGTGGCACGCGTTTTATTGACAGTGAGCTGACAGGAAGAGGGGGAAGACAGGCGGCAAAGCGCCGCGGGTCGGAGTCGATCCCGGACCGACCGCATCCGGGATCGACTTATCCCGACCAAATTCGGTCGGGAGAAGGGCGAAAACATGGTTTCCACCAACAAAAGCCTTCAGAGCCGTTCTCTGATGTTCTTTATTGAAACAATATTAGGTAGATTGGACAACACGGAAGAAATAGCAGCAT